>NC_069004.1:27010448-27012268 GCF_001194135.2 Octopus bimaculoides
ACAGAGAGAGAGAGAGAGAGAGAACACAAATGCAGTTTAAAATTTTATTGATTTATTTATAGATTACTTCATCACATATAAATCACCATCTTCAGATAAAATTTTAAACAGATATCAAACGGCTGAGATAATACATCGCTCGTGAAGAATTCAACCTGCATTGCAGCACGATCGATCTATTACCTCACCTGTTTGATACCTGCTTAAAATTTTACCCGAACTTAACGTAATCTATGAATACATCGATAAAATTGAACTGACATAAATGTCCTAATGTTTAAACGTGAATTGTCTTCTCTTTTAAATCTACACAGCGCCAAGAAACAACCCTGTGTCATATCTACAGCTCAAACAGGATTTGGTACTTCCACGTCTCCAGTATCCTACCAACACCTCATACTATCATCATTGTTTACATCACTGTGAGCCTTATATTAAAGCATTTTGCCTCTTAGGCGTCCTCTGTTGATGTGCCTGGATTCCAGTCAATCCTATAACTAACTGATATGTATACAATATATATATATATATATATATATATATATATATATATATATATATATATATGCGTGTGTGTGTATGTGCGTGTGTGTGCGTGTGTGTATACACATATATATCTATGTACGTATGTATGCATGTATGTATGTACGTATGTATGTATATATGCAAGTATATATATATGTGTGTACATATATATGTATATGTGTATATATATATATATGTGCATATATATATATATGTGTGTGTGTGTGTGTGTGTGTGTGTATGAATGCATGTAATTATATATATATACATATATAGAGAAAGGGATATATATATACATATATACATATATATATATGGGAGAATATACAAAAAATAACAACAGACGAGGACAGGTGGTGTAAATAACAAAAGTATATATTAGTATGACGCTCGGGAATACGGAAAGTCTTTGACGTTTCGAGCTACGCTCTTCAACAGAAAGAATACGGAGACAAGGAGAAAAACACGGAGAAAAAAAATTGAATAGTGTTCAGTCAACGGTCAATCATGTATATATATATATATATATGCATAGATATATACATATATATATATGTGTGTGTGTGTGTGTGTGTGTGTGTACATTATTTTTCTAAGTATGCATATGCATGTGGTTAATATATGTTTCCATGCATGAATTTATGTGTTCGTATTCATGTGTTTGGGTTTGCGTGTAAATAACAGGCTTGAACCTTAAAAATATGGCCGAATATGCAAACGCAAATATAAGGACGCAACAATACACTAGATAGATAGATAGATAGATAGATAGATAGATAGATAGATAGATAGATAGATACATACACATATATTTATATAGTGAAGCTTTACTATAGCATCGTATATTATCGACAGCTAGTTATTTATACTTTAACCTGATGGTGTTTTGTTTTACTGGGAAGCAATACTACTGTATTGCACTATTTAATGATTTTTTATTTGAAAACGTTTTGACTTTTCTCGATGTGTTAAAGGCTCCGCGTTCAGACGAGTAAATTCATGTCGTTTTGTCTCGATGAATCTAGCCAATGAGAACTAATCAAATTTACGTTAACAAACACAATTTGAAAAGTTCGAAACTTAGGTCCTAGATTATCCACATCTGAGTTTTACATATATCTAATTTTCTCCATACTAGTAAGATGAGATTTTTATGTTCGTCGACCGCAAACATTTTGCCAATATATTTATACAGTGAAGCTTTACTATAGCGTCGTATATTGTCGACTGCTATTTCCAGTAAATATTGTTACTTTGTTGTACCATTATCCTATATATTTATACAGTGAAGCTTT
>NC_069004.1:27012332-27013020 GCF_001194135.2 Octopus bimaculoides
ATATATATATGCATATATATATATAATATATATATGTATGCATGAATATATGCATGTATGCAGGCAAATAACAAGTTCTAAAATAGAAACAACAACAAATAAAAAGAATGAATTCGACGTACACATTGAATTAGTTTCATGCTCAATGAAAATTTTAGATAAATAGCAGCGAGAATTGACGTTCCGAGCATGGCTGTTCATCGGAAAGAAGGAAGAGTCCAGAGAAGAGGAAAAAGGGGAAGGAGCAGATTGTCCGGAGAGAAACACTTGTGTCGTTACATGACCAAATAATAAGTAACCGGAAGTGGGTGATGTGCGTGTGTGTTTGTGTGTATGTGTGTCTGTATGTTTTTGTGTGTGTGTCTGTATGGTTTTTTTGTGTGTGTGTGTGTATGTTTTGTTTTGTGTGTGTGCTTTACGTGTCAACATTTGTCTCCATGACATCTTGGCAATCACTGTTGGTGTGTTTACGTCCCTGTAAGTAAAGGTTCTGTGATAGAGGCCGATAGAATACGTGCCAAGTTTAAGAAAATATAACTACAGGGGTCATTTGTTCGACTAAAATTCTTCGACACGATGCCTCAGCGTTGCTGCAATCTAATGAGCGAAACAGCTACGAGATAAAAGTGTAGACATCAAAAGATATATGTATATGTGTGTGCGTGCGTGCGTGTGTTTGTGCGTATAT
>NC_069004.1:27015038-27016258 GCF_001194135.2 Octopus bimaculoides
TATATATATATATATATATATATATACATATATATATACACATACATATTATGTATATATATATATATATGTATGTATATGTATGTATGTATATTAAATATTCACATATAATGCGAATAATATGCATATGATATACGAATATTACATTGTATGTGTGTGTGTGTGTGCGTGCGTGCATGCGTATACATATAACTGCGTGTTTTGTCTGTATACATACATAAATATATAAATATACATATATATATATATATATATATATGGCATACAAACATTATTATATGCACACACACACATATACATATATATATATAAATATATATACATTCATGTGCGTGTATGTGTGCGCATAAGAAACTAGTCCGTTGGAAAATCTGTGCGTGCACACACATACACACGCACAACAGGAGCATTGAAGCTGAATGTCGACAGAGATCGCTTCGAAACCATATATGCCCGCTGGTTCACAGCTGCTGCTTGACACCGTTGTGAAATGCTCTTTTGTAGAAACTCAAGTCGATCTATGCTTAATGAGTAAAGATCAGTTGACGGAGACTGTGCAGAAGCCTGTCGAATGGGTTATACTTTTTGTCACAAAGTGTAACATGTTGATTCTATTTTGAAGTTACATTACTGTTAGACATATCTGAAGAAAATTGATTTACTTAGTTAAGTAGATAACTCGGTTGATCATACAACTGACATCTTATTGCCGATAACTCATATACTCTGTCCGGTAATCTTTCGACAGATATCTGTGACCTCTTCAGCGACACTGCACTTGAGTTAAAATAATAATATAGGAACAGTAATAAATGAGTGAAGAAAAAATCAAAATATGGTGCGTGTGTTTATTTTGCAAAAAATATATAGAAAAACATGACCGTCTCGAAATACAACAATATCTGTTTCAACACATGATTTCACAGCAGTAATCGTGCGAATTGATAAGAGTATATGTATGTATATATATATATATATATATATATATATATATATATATATATACATACATGCATACATACATGCATACATACGTACATACATACATACATACGTACATACATACATACATATATACATACGTACGTACGTACGTACATACATACATACATACATATAGGCATATAGATAGATAGATACATAGAGAGAGAGAGAGAGAAAGAGAGAGAGAGAGAAAGAGAGAGAGAGAGAAAGAGAGAGAGGGAGAGATATAAAACAAA
>NC_069004.1:27016268-27016867 GCF_001194135.2 Octopus bimaculoides
AGAGAGAGAGAGAAAGAGAGAGAGGGAGAGATATAAAACAAAACAAAAAATGGAACAAGAACGTAACAGGCGACAACAAAATATCCGAACAGTTAGACGATACAAAGAAGGACAGGAAAAAAGCAACGACGACTCATTCGGACCGTTCTATCGTCAGTCGAGTTCCAGATCATCTCTGCGGTTTCCGCCGGTTACACTCGAGACTGTTTCAATCTGGCCGGCCCCAAGAAAATCTAAGCTATGTGCACTAGATTCTTTGGCAGAAAGCAAGCGAATGTATACGAAAACAAGGATGAAGAAGACGGAGAAATCGTCCCCACAAATATAAACAACAAGACATTAACTATGAACAACGGCTGTCTTTCGACTAATGACGAATTAAATTAAGCTAGCAGATGTGGAGTGAAGCCTTGGCGTTTTATTGAAACTATAGGGACTTCACAAGCTTACTCATCGTTTAATAAGCGATCAGCTGCCATGTTACTCACTACTGTGTGATGATCGATGGACTCATCGATCATCAGACAGTAGTGAGTAACATGGCTGCTGAAACATTGAGCAATTATATATATATACATATATATATATATATATATATA
>NC_069004.1:27016877-27017482 GCF_001194135.2 Octopus bimaculoides
GACTACATTTAGCATATAAGGAACCCGGAACCATGTGGTTGGGAAGCAAGCTTTTTACCACACGGCCACGCCTGCACCCACATTTGTAGTTTATCAGTTTATTTAGTTCTCTGTCTGCGTATCTATCAATGAACCAAGTTGGCTAGACATAGGGCATTCTGGATATTGACTGAGGAGGAAATCAGCTACTAATGTTCCGTGTGTCTTCTTTGTCTTAGAAGTTATCGTCAAGTTTTCCGTATGCTGGGATTTTTCTTGGTACTCCGCTGGTCATGTTTTCTCCTTACAGTGCTCTTTCTGTTCTATATTTTTCTTTTCTTTCTTTTTTCTTTCACTTTTTAGTCATTCCACTGTGGCCATGCTGGACCACCGCCTTTAGTTGAACAAATCGTCCCCAGGACTTATTCTATCAGTTATTTTGCCGAACCGCTAGATTACGGGTCCTAAACACACAATCATCGGTTGTAAAGCGTTGGTGGGGGACAATCACGGATACACAAATACATGCATACATACATACATACATACATGCATGCATACATGTATACATATATATCACACGGGACCTTGAAGATTGCTAGAAAGCAGGAAAGTATACTAGTCCT
>NC_069004.1:27017582-27018530 GCF_001194135.2 Octopus bimaculoides
ACTACTACTACTACTACTACTACTGCAACCACGTTTGCAGTTTCGGCTGCTACCGGCGCCGTCATAAACTTTATGGCTTCGCAAACGCTCACCCACTTTTATCTCTTTCTTCACGTCGCCGATGTCCGCTCGGATGCCTCTACGAAACCATGGCATAGATTTAGCGATAGATTTACCTACACCACACATATATCAGATGCTACCCAGATTAAGAGAGAACCGTGTATGGAACAGTGTAATGTTCACTCAGCTATCAACCACCGCTCATATAAATACACTCGCTTACTCGCCTTTTAGTTCTTCCCCCTTTCTTTCTCTCTCGTTCTTTCTTTCTCGTGTGTGTGTGTGTGTGTGTATGTATACATTTAAGTGCATATATATGTGTGTGTGTATATTCATATATACATATATATATATATATATATATATATATACATTTAAGTGCATATATATATATGTGTGTGTGTGTGTGTGTGTGTGTGTGTGTGTATAATATATAGGGGTTATGAGAGGTATTGGTGTCAAGAAGACCCAAAGGTGTTAGGTAATGCTGAGTAAGTACTATGGACAGACAATAGTTAAGATCCAGGTTCGGTGATTATGCGAATGAGGTGTCCAACGTAGATCATTTATTAGCATGCATATATATAAAAATTAACAGAATGAGGTTAATAAAATCCAAGATTGTGAATAGTTTTCAGAGCATTTATAAAGAGAAGGTCTTACGGCTGTTTCCGGAATATTTTATATATTCCTTCATCAGAGACGGTGTGAGAAAATGTTTAAGTAATAGTTATTATAGAGAAGATATGAAATACAAAGTGAAGTGGAGGAATGGAAACAGACGTGAGATACAATATTCTTACGTATCACACGTCTGTTTTCCTCTACTTCACTCTGCACTTCACTCTGTATTTCATATATTCTCAATAATAACTCTTGCTTAAA
>NC_069004.1:27019151-27023044 GCF_001194135.2 Octopus bimaculoides
ACATATATATCATCCAATTTAGAGAAAAATTTGTAGTTTAGAATCAGTAGTTCTTTGACTGCTGTTTCTGAATTTTCTGTATGTTGGAGAAGCAACTCAATTGCTAATCCCTTATATTTATGATGATATATATATATGTATGTATGTACGTATATATATATGTGTGTGTGCGTGTGTATACATATATACATACATACATACCTACATGCATACATGTATGGTGTTACCGTGTGGCAAGAAGCTTCTTTTCCAGCCATATGGTTCCTTGTGCAATCCTACTGCGTAGCACCTTGGACAAGTGTCTTCTACTCTAGCCTCGGGCTGACCAAGGCCTTGTGAGTGCATTTGGTAGATGGAAACTGAAAACCCATTGTATATTTGTGTGTGTGTGTGTGTGTGTATTTGTGTTTGTGTGCCTGCTTCTTTATTTCTAATGCTATTACTGAAGCCGCCATTCACTGAGGCTTTATTACTGCGCCATATTACATTACTGCTTCCAAAATCTTAATGACTGACAATATATCAGTGTTCTGGAACAAACTTAAATCATTTGTAATCACACAGATCCATGATCAATTTTAGTGCCATCATATTTAATGTAATTATCTTAAGAAATCTAATTAAATAATAATCCTTCACCCAATCATTAATTATATATTTGATTAGATGCTGATAATTACAGGTGACAACTGAAGACATGTTCCGGCCTTATTAGTCCTTTTTGATGCAGTTACCAGTTTAATGAGAATCACTGTACAATAGTATGGATACATTAAGTGGTGTCGTGAAAGGTGGCGAATTGAAAGAACTGTTAGAACATTAGATAAGCTGCATAGCAATATTTGATGCGAAACTGCACCCCGCGTTCAATTCGCAGTCGAATGTGTCTTTCATCTTTTGGAGTCGATGAAATAAAGCATCAGTCATGTACTGGTGTCGATGGTAACGCCTGTCTCCCTTCACTCAAAACCGATGTCCTTGAGACAAAATTTGAAACCATTTTTATTACCAACCTAAAGGCGACGAACTGAGATAATTGTTAGCCCGCCGGACAAAATACCTAGCGGCATTTCATCCAGGTTTATGTTCCTCGTCCAAATTTCGCCGAGATCGACTTCAGCTTTCATTCTTCAGATGCCGAGAAATTTAGTACCAGTCGAACCCTGGAGTCCATTTAGGGATTCTCCTCTTCCCCAAAATTTAAAACCTTGTACCTATAAGATTTATTATTATTATCATTGTTGTTGTTATAATTATTTAGTAGTAGTAGTAGTAGTAGTAGTAGTAGTAGTAGTAGTAGTAGTAGTAGTAGTAGTAGTAGTAGTAGTTAGTAGTAGTTATAGGACTCATGTTACTCCTCCAGAAATTAAAGAAACAACAAAGAAGAGTGCGACTGTTATTAAGTGAACAATATTTCGACATCTCGTGTGTCTTCCACAGGTTCAAAAATAAAATTGTCAAATTAAGTCGATTGACAAGTTTATTTTTTAACCTGTGGAAGACACACGAGATGTCGAAATATTGTTCATCTGGTAACAGTCGCACTCTTCTTTGTATTATTATTATTATTATCATTATTATTATTATTATTATTATTATTATTATTATTATTATTATTATTGAGTGAGAGAGCAGTGCATGCCATCAAAGTGACAATGGAGTTAAATATACGAAGCCCAGTATACCCATCATGACTACCCGTCTGATAAGGGTACACCAGGCACATGCATCACAACCATATGTGCGTGACATGGTGATCTCATATCAAGATAAACAGCGCATGACCTCGCAGGTGGGGCCCAGTTAGTATTTTCTTCAGGTCGAGTAGCCTATCCCGCTCAAAAAGTCCCTGAATAAGGTTTGTTTAAGGATGTTGAACAAAACATCCATGTTTCCAAAGGTGCTCCCCCACTACTTCTGCTCATGATCAGAGATGCACAAATCGTCAACCACCAAGGGACATAGTCAACTGGTTAAGGTCAAACAACTGACAAGCAAATCTGTGGTATTAAGTAGAATATTTGCTGTAGCCCATCTTTTTATACCAAGACAAAACAATGTACATGGTAACACTTCCAATCAATGAAGATCAGAAGTCATGATAGCCAGTGCCTGGTAGTGACCACAATGAGTAAGTAGTGATCATTGCTTACTCATCGCAAAACTCAGATTCAAACCAAACGAATCATGCAGAGCGACATTAGAAATCAGCATTTTGATGCGACCAAATTCAATGATTATACAATTAAGAAACGGTTTCAAATAATTCTCCACAATCGTTTCCGTGCATTACAAACCAGTGAGAATGTAACAATTGAAAATTTCAACCATTTCCTTACAGACACAGCTAAAGAAACTATTGTGTAGAGAAAAAAAATCCCAAATCTGAATGGATATCAATAGAGATATGGGAAATCAGAGATAAAAAGGAAATAAATAAAGGAACTTCTCACTTCTCAATCACTGGTATTGTTATTATTATTATTATTATTATTATTATTATTATTATTATTATTATTATTATTATTATTATTATTATTAGCCGGCAGAATCGTTAGTGCGTTGGACAAAGTACTCAGCGGTATTTAGCCTTAAGCTACGTTCTGAGATCAAATTCCGCCGAGGTCGTCTTTGGTTTTCATCATTTGGCGGTCGATAAATTAAGTAACAGTTGATGCAATCGACTATCCCCCTCCCCAAATTAAAAGATTATTATAATCATTATTATTATTATTATTATTATTATTATTATTATTATTATTATTATTATAGCGTGCTTTGACTTCACCACCGGGCGCAGCTCTGTGTGCCTTGAGTATGTGCTGTGGTTTGCTGTGATGCTCTTATGGTTAATGTATTGAAAGTGTCTTTATTATTATTATTATTATTATCATCGTTATTATTAGTAGTAGTATTAGTATTAGTATTATAATAATTATTATTATAATTAGGGTGGCGAATAGACAGAATGGTTATTACGCCGGTGAAAATGCTAGGCAGCATTTCTTCCATCGCTTTATGATCTGATTTCAATTTTCGCTGAGATCGGTTTTTGCTTTTGATTCTTTCGAGTCGATGAAATAAGTACCTGACTACGTTTACAGTATCACTATCTCCATATCAGCTCGCCTGGATTTCCCTTATAACTACTCTTGACTCCGTAGACCTAATCCTCAACAAAGATTTCAGTGTTTAACTTTAAATCCACCTGTTTTCTCTACTAAGCATCTCTAGATCTCACCTTTTGAGTGTATATATGTATATATACGAGAAGATTCCACACAGTTTCTTTTTTATCAAATTCATTCACAGGACAGTACAGTAGAAATTACTTGCCCGAGTAACCGCGCAATGAAACTGAACCTGAAAACCCCATGTGCTTCCAAATCGAGCTGGTTAACCACATACCCAAACATATGATCTTTGAGAAATAATTTGGCTGTTATTTCTAGCAGGTTGTGTGACTTCTTAAACGTTATATCGTTTACAAGACTATAATTCGTTTATTATTCTGTTGAACTTTTATGCTCTAATTCTGAGCTGGAAACAGGAGAAAATATCTATTCACCATTCCTGCTGGACGCCATTTTTTATGCAAACACGTAACATTGTTAGCGACAACAACGACCAAAGAAAAAGAGAAAAGAAAAAGAGAAAAGAAAAAGAAACAAGCAAATAAATGAAACAAATAAATATATCTAACAGATAGATTATTGTGGCCGACAGATATATTCTATTCTCAATGGAATAAACTGTTCGGAATAGAATAATGCTACGTTATTGTAATCTTCATACGAAACAATGGCGGTGCAATACATAAAGCTATATTACTATAATTTTCTTATTGCCCTTGTTGTTGTTGTTCTGGTGGTGGTGGTGGTGGTGGTGGTGGT
>NC_069004.1:27023054-27025206 GCF_001194135.2 Octopus bimaculoides
GTGCCCGCATTGGCGGTGGTGGTGGTGGTGGTGGTGGTGGTGGTGACAGTGGTGGAGGTGGCAGAGGCAACAATAGTGGTGGTGGTAGCGGTGGTGTTGCTGGTGGTGGTGGTGGTGGTGATGGTGGTGACGGTACCGCTGCTGTTATTTTGCTTGTTATTTTGGTGTTATGGTATTGGCGTTTAGCCAGTGCATCATCTTTGACATGGCAGACCAGGCTGGCAGAATCGTTTGAGCATCGAAAGTTATGTTATGCAGTATTTGCGCATCACCCGTTATTGCTGTTGCTGTTATTATTATTATTATTATTATTATTATTATTATTATTATTATTATTATTATTATTATTATTATTATCATTATTATCATACCCAGCTTATTTTGCTGGGTATGATGGAAAGTGTCAGCTGTCCACAGCCAGCAGACTAAGGTGACACTTGTTTACTGGTCATGCTTAAAGAACCCTGCGAAGAATTCTTGCAGTTCCAAGCAATGCTGATTTTAGTAGGTGTTCTATCTTTACATTTGTAACAATGTTTTTAGCCATGTTCCTAGTTGAGCGCTGATACTTCCAAGTGCACCAATTACTTTTGGTATCACGTCTACTCTCCTTATTGGTCACAACCTTCGTGTTTCCCACTTTAAATCGTGATAGTTGTTTACTTTTTCTTCTTTTTCAATGATCCTGTTGTCACCGGGGCATAGTGTGTCGATTATCATGCATGTTGTTACTTTTTTATTTACCACAACAATACCCGGTTTCCGATGTCTGGTTATGTAATCGCACTGGATCATTGCATCCCACAGGATTTTGCAATTCTCATTCTCAGTGACTCCATCTGCGATTTGCTTATACCACGTCTTTGCTCTTTGTAGGCCGTGTTTTCCACAGATCTCCCGATGGAATTATTGTCACATTATCATGGTGTCTTGTGTATCGCGTCGTGACTATTTCGAACATTCGCTAACGATGGCATACCGTTTCACCCCTCTCACCACACATTCTGCAGCCACCGGTCCTCTGTATCTATTTCCGCGTTCACATCTCTTGCAAACTGACTGTACATTTTTTTTTCTTTCCATGCTTTTTCTTCTTTGGTGTTCATTTGTTGTTTAAATTTTTCTTTCATTGCACAATTTTCAGTTTTGCTGACGCCGGCATTATTATTATTATCATTTCCTGTCTAGGTTAGACCTTTCTATTCTTGTAAGACAATGTTGCACATTTATTGTATTGTTTTTCAAGTCCTCCGAATATCCAGAGACATCTAATAATGAGCAAGCCAGTTGGTAACCCAACTCGTGATTTGGACGGTTCTACTATCACAGAAACAGGATTTCACATTATATATGATCTTTTATATTATATTTTTTCCGTTAGACCACTCGAAGTATATGCAGTTTAAAGGAGGCTGATATTTCAAACATGATATAACGAGCGATTAGAGAAAGGAGAGTCTTCTTCGAGAATATACTCAAATTTCTGCGAAAATCTCATTGTTTGGAATCGAGTAATCAGTAAAAAAAGTATATATATATATTTTCTGCACTCGACAAAAAAAAAACAAGAGGAACAAGCGAAAAACCAGTTTTCGACATACAGAATTTCGGTCACGTTTAGGTGGAACATCCGCTCGAAGTAACGTTCATAGGTCTGTTAGCTCAGTATTATTGTTCGTTGTATAAAATGTGTTGACACTAACTTATCTATTGCGCCAGTCAGTGACCGAGTAACATCGATCAGCTAACACACCATATATAATGATTGAACAACTATTGAACTTTCGCTTTCACTTTCACTTTCGTTATGGCTCTCTCACACTTTCTGAACGTTATGTAGTGGAGGGTGATGTGCTGCTCACTTAGTGTTTTGCTTGTGGTGGTGGGGGGCGAGGGGTGAAGGTGAAGACCATGGAGTTGTTGGGAAAGTTTATGTGATATTGAATAAGCGAAATTGATGTCATCTTAAATCTCCTGCAAATATTTCCATGTGCATTATTTATTGCCACCTTGGTTGACCATGCGTTTATCAATATATGTACATAGGTATGTATATGTGTGTATGTGTGTACGTGTATGTGTGTGAGTGTGTGTGTATCTTTGTGTGTGTATATACATGCATAGATGTATATATATATATATATATATATAT
>NC_069004.1:27025669-27028590 GCF_001194135.2 Octopus bimaculoides
ATATATATATATATATACACACACACATATATATATATTAATATATATACAAGTGTATATGTATGCATGTGTATAAATAAATATGCGTACACACACATGCGTACAAGTGCGTATATAAATACATACGTACAAACAGATTTGCATAAATATAATTTTCTATTTTCCATTAACCCTAAGTGCTGAAAGAGGTTATTAACGTTGCAGTTCGCGACCAAACTAACTTACCGTGCGGGCCTGACCCTTGTAAGTAATTTGACAGAGATGTCAAGGACCAGCAATCACGACTTAGCAATTTCAGTGCTTATTAGTCTCTTCATGAATTGTGTATTAGCTTTTATTCTACGCAACAAGTTATTCAAGCGAAGTAGCAGCGACATATTATTAAACATCACACCGCCATTATATCTCCAGAGTGTTCGGGTTTTGGATTGAATACATCGAGGCGCTTCGAGATTATCTAGACGGTGCTATGTATCTTCTGTGATTCGCTTGTTTCAAGTGATTACACTGCGGCCATGCTGGGGCACCACCTTGATGAGTTTTTAGTCGAACGAATGGACACCAGTACTGTTTGTTTGTTTGTTTGTTTTTGAGCCTGGTATTTATTTTGTAGGGGTTTTTTGGCCGAACCACTAAGTTACGGGGACGTAAATAAACCAATACCGGTTGTCAACCTGTAGTGGATAAGATGCGAATATCAAGTTGACCCAGGTTGCCTCCATGTTGGTCCTTGCCATGTTGGTAGAGTATGAAGGACTGTTTTTTGTCGTCATATTGTCTCAATTGTACATTATATGCAAGTACATGGATTAATTCGGTCGTTTAAAATCTCACCGTGCGGTGCCCCAACATGACCGCAATCCAATGACTGAAACAAGCAAAACATAAAACAATAAAGATACAGATCTGAAAATGAGATCAGAGTTTGATTACTCTTTGAAATGGGTCTCGTTGTATCTCATTCTATGTTACAAACATGAAAATAATCTCGTTTTTGTGTTAGGTTTGCAATATTCTTCATTCATGTTCAAGATTCGTGCTGAAAGGAAATTTTACTGTATCTAGGTTGGGTCATTACGCTCTGGTTCAATTTCACTTCTTAATTATAAGTGAATTAGTTAGTTATTCAACCAACTAATTAATCGATTGTTTCATTAATCATTCGATTAATCAATGAATGAGTTGTTTATCAAATTCCTTTCATCACCATTTGTTACCTCTTTAATGAAGTACCCTCCTCTCTCTTCCAAATTTGCTTCATAGCTGTCTACCACCTAATTAATATTTATGTAACCGAAGACGGCGAGCTGGCTGAATCCTTAGCACGCTGGGCGAAATGCTATGCGACATTTCGTCCATCTTTATGTTCTAAGTTCAAATTCCACCGGGATCGACTTTGCCTTTCATCCCTTCAGAGTCGATAAAATAAGTACCAGTTGAACACTGGGGGTTCATTGAATCCACTTAGCTCCTCCCGCAAATCTACTGCCCTTGAGATAAAATTTGAAACTAATATTTATGTAATTGTATGGTTATATATATGCGAATCGTCGTAAGCGACTACAATTCTTGACTTGTTTCATTTACAAAACATTGAGAACCTACCAACCGAGCGTTGGTTTTTCTTATTTTTAATATCACCTGATTTACAACACAGTTAAAAGTATTAGCAACGAGAATTCACTTATTCGCCAACTATCGAGAAACGCTCATATTGTACGCGGACAAGTGTTATTCGGGTGCTAAAAATTGAAGCTTACTAACAGTAGGACTATATTCTATTTGTATTTCGTAACCAAAGTGTTTCTCTAATGTATTTTTCCAAAGCTATGTTATTGATATTCAAAATTACTGTCACAATATTATTTTTGTAAGGTGGCGAACTGGCAGAACCGTTAGCACGCCGTGCAAAATGCTTAGCAGGATTTGAGTTCAAATTCTGCCGAGGCCGAATTTACCAGTACCAGTTGAGAACTGGGATCAATGAAACTAATTTTTCCCCACATCCCTACGTACCGGCCTCAGGCCAAAATTTGAAACTAGTATATTTCCTGTTTGTATAACGATTTATATTTAGCAATATTCATAACTGACTAGAATGTGCTTTACTGAGGAAGACTTATAAGACCGAAACATGTACTTGCTTTCGTCATTTGGATTAAGCAATAGAGCCACGTTAATCTGTATTCACTGTGCTGTAAAACAAATTTAGGTTAGCTACTGTTCTAGTTATTTTCATTGCTTGTAGTTTTGAAATTCTAAACATCATTGGAAGATCTTGTCTACTATTTGCGTAGATAATTCCAATTAATAGAAGTTTGTTCTTTTTCACCTTGAACTACTCAACATATCAGTATGACGCAGATTAAATTGAGAACACCGATTAGTGACGTGATAATCTACAGGAGATACTCACGCCACTCAATGCGTTCTAACCCTACCTGAAGCACTTGAAGTGCCTTCCTGTTTGTACAGAGTATATGTGTGTGCGTGCGTGTATGTTTGTGTTTATGAGTGTCTATGAGTGTGTGTGGGTGTCTATGTGTGCGTGTGTGTGCTTTCTCACGGAGAAAATATACTCTTCTTGTTCCTGAAGAAAGAAAAGTGTACGAAACGTCATAATGAATTTTCCGAACGTCATACGAACTCAAGAAATTTTCCTTTACCAATGAATTCAATTTTTCGTCGAAGCAAAGCTCCACCAGATTCCCTGAAATTTCTGTTACTCAAACACATACACACGCACACAGGCATAAGCACATACACGCATATTGATTAGGAGAGAAAAGAAAATGAGAGAATTTCGTGACTATGGTAATGATTGTTATTTTGGTGTTAGCTATAAGAAATGGTAATCATGGGGAGGAAGGGGAGGAAGGGGAGGAAGAGGGAAGGAGGGGGAGGAGAGGAAGAAGTGGAGG
>NC_069004.1:27028875-27032644 GCF_001194135.2 Octopus bimaculoides
GAGGAGGAGGAGAAGAGGAGGAGGAGTGGAGGAGGAGCGGAGGAAAGGCGGAGGAGAGGCGGAGGAGAGGAAGAGGAGAGGAAGAGGAGAGGAGGAGGGGATATGATGAGGTGGACGAGGATTGATGAGGTGGACGAGGGGATATGATGAGGTGGACGAGTGATAATGAGGATGATGATGATGAGGAGCAGGAGGAGGCCGGCGGAGGAAAAGGACATGATGGGGAGAACGAGGATTGTGTTGGTGATGATGATGACGACGACGACGACGATGACGACGACAACGATGTTGATCAGAATGATGATGATGATGACGATGATGATGATGGCGGTCATGGTGATGATGATGATGATGATGACGATGATAGCGGCGACGACAACGACGGTGATGGCGTCCATTTCTGCATTTTATTTTAATTTTAGTGTAGTTTTGAATATTTATCTGCGTCTCTAAACTTTAATGCCTAATGAAATATTTAGTTTATTATATTTTTTTTTTATTTCTATTTATTTAATTATTTATTATTTTCTCTTCAACATTTTCTCACTCTTTATATTACCATATATTGTTGTTGTTCTTTTCTTTCTTAGGTCGTTATCGTGGCTGCTGTTGTTATTATTATTATTATTATTATTATTATTATTATTATTATTATTATTATTATTATTATTAACATTGCCATTGTTATTGTCGTTGTTGTATGTATGTATGTATATTGGTTATCGTAGTGTGTTGTTGGCTTATTTATTGTTGTTGTTGTTGTTGTTTATGTTGTTGCTGCTGCTGCTGCTGTTGTTTTTGTTGTTTATTATCCACCAACGAACTCCTAAATTTGAAGTAGGTCTTCAAATCCGTCTGCTAGTGCCTACTCAAGAAGAATTACTGCAAACTAACATTTAAGAATAAGCTTAATTAAAGTTATTCACTAAGTATTTCAAGAAATGTTGCCTGATTATTATTATCATTATTATTATTATCATCATCATCATCATCATTATTATTATTATTATTATCATTATTATTATTATTATTATTATTATTATTATTATAATTATCATCATCATCATCATCATTACTATCATTATTATTATTATTATTATTATTATTATTATTATTGTTATTATTCTTCTTCTTATTATTATTATTATTAATAATATCATCATCATTATTATTATCATCATCCTTATTATTATCATTATTATCATCATCATCATCATCATCATCATCATTACTATCATTATTATTATTATTATTATTATTATTATTATTATTATTGCTATTATTATTTGTAAATTTATTTCAGCTGTTTTTATGATTGTTATTTTTTTCTTTTTTCCCCTGAAAATTTTGTCAGTTTTTGGTGTTGTTAATTGAATGTTATTTTTGTTGCTACTGCTACCGTTGCTGTTGTTGTTGTTGTTATTGTTGTTGTCATTTTATTATCAATTTTAAGTAATTACACGTAATTGCCTGCCAGATTATTAAAACGTTGACTGTAATAAAATAACCTTACATAGTATAAAATTGAAACAACAACTACGAGTTCTTAGAGATAAATCTATGTTTTCTACGCGTTTTCAACAAGGTGACGGCTGATATACCAAATATATACGTGCAGGAAAAATTTGTTTAGATTTCAGAGACAGGCGGCGAGCAGAACGCTTACAGGTATTTCTTACCGGAAGGCGGCGAGCTGGCAGAATCGTTACCACGCAGGGCGAAATGCTTAGCGGTATTTCGTCTGCCGTTACGTTCTGAGTTCAAATTCCGCCGAGGTCGACTTTGCCTTTCATCGTTTCGGGGTCGATAAATTAAGTATCAGTTACGCACTGGGGTCGATGTAATCGACTTAATCCGTTCGTCTGTTCTTGTTTGTTCCCTCTATGTTTAGCCCCTTGTGGGCAATAACGAAATAGGTATTTCTTACCGGACAAAATACTTACCGGTATTTCTTCTGTCTCTTTGCGTTCTGAGTTCAAACTCCGACTAGGTCGACCATTATTTTTTTTTTTTTCCTTTTCCGAGTTGATAAGATAATTACAAGTTGAGTACTGGGGCTGTTGTAATTGACTGGGCTTCGGCTCGCAGAAACTTCAGGCCTTATGCTCTTAGTGGAGAGAATCACGGAAACTGCTTCAAGCAACCATGTTCTTTGTAGATAGGAGTTTGTAGATAGGATGAAAATATTCTTTTCCAAAACTTCTGACACAAGCTGCTGCTGCTGCTGATGATGATGATGGTTGTGATGATGATGATGATGGTGAAACGTATGCATGGCCTCTCCACCTGACTTAGTAACAATATAAAATATTGAGGTGAGGATTGTCTGAGGTGAGGATTGTCTGAGGTGAGGGTCATCAAAACACAGATCTGACCCGAGTGTACTCTGTAAAAAGTCAACGAAGTTTCCAACTGATTGTGTCAGACAAAGTGAAGTCTTCCCACTACATGTCTACATACTCCAGCAGGTAACGGTACCATAGAAAGCAAAGACATTCCATCCAAGGTTCCAATGATTCTGCGAACCCACTGCAATAGCCTGGCCCATTTCTATCAACCCCGGAAGTATGAGAAGTAAAGTTAGCACCACCGGAATGTGAACTCAGAATATTACAAGCGGAAGTAAACTGCGCAAGATATTTTACCTGATGCTCCATCGACGTGTAGGCGTGTAGGCGCGTAGCCTAGTGGTAAGGGTGTTTCACTTACGATCACCAGATCCTTGGTTCGATTCCCGGACGGTGCTCTAATGTTGCGTGGGGACTGACAATGTTGAAGAATAGACCCAATGTTTCCTCTGTATGTCATAAAAGGCGACCAAATGAGATTGAGAAAGAATCTGTACTCCGACCTCGTGAAAACCCTCACCAGCAACGACTACGGTTACTCAAACAGGCCCATGGGCTGGAGGTTTGTCCCCTGGATGGAGCAAAGATGTCATCCGCCAGTAGTTGGGAGTCACCAACAAATGGTGGATACAGCAACGCGCTGTGACAACGCATCCCGCCACACTACTACTGCTACTACTACTACTACTACTGCTGCTACTACTACTTCTACTGTTGCTGCTACTGCTGCTACCGCTGCTGCTGTTGCTGCTTCAATGATTGTCTCAGTTCGACGTCGAATTGAAAACACGAAACATTTTAAAGAAACAATACTCCAAGACAGAACCTTCATTTTTACTTGTTTCAAACAGAGTTTATGGTCATGCTGGGGCATTTTTTTTTTTTATGAACTTTGGTAAAGCTATAAATAGTAATGTCTAAATATTGTCTTAAAAACCTTTCAGATAGAAAAAGTTGAGCGCTGCCCGTGGGATTCGAACTCATATCTCCTGTGAACATGATAAGTGTTCTACCAATGGACCTTAGCAATCCTTCAATCTGGCATCAACAATAATTTTCCATTTTTTGTTTTTTACATTCCGACTCTTAAATATTATTATACACGAGGAATAGAAAAACAGCTTGAAGAAAGTAATGACAGTCAGCGGGAGCAAAAATTATAGTGAGGTTTGGATAAATGAGAAGGCTGTGTGAAGGAGGAACGTTTGACATTTGGAAATTAAGATTCTGTGACTAAAGAATAAAAGATGAAATGTTACTGTTTTTAACAGCTGAAAGCATTCAAGTCCTGAAATGTCAGATTCCTATTTTTCGCACGGCTAATCTAAGATCAACTTCCTTACATATGCATTAAAGGCAGCTCTACATATATATTCATAATATATGTGTATATATATATATATATATATATATATATATAT
>NC_069004.1:27033146-27037267 GCF_001194135.2 Octopus bimaculoides
TACTAACTTTTCTTATTTCTTTATTGCCCACAAGGGGCTAAACATAGAGGGGACAAACAAGGACAGACAAAGGGATTAAGTCGAAATCATCGAATCCAGTGCGTAACTGGTACTTAATTTATCGACCCCGAAACGATGAAAGGCAAAGTCGACCTCGGCGGAATTTGAACTCAGAACATAAAGACAGACGAAATACTGCTAAGCATTTCGCCCGGCGTGCTAACGTTTCTGCCATCTCGCCGCCTTAAGGCACTAAAAGAGAATAACTCTTCCCAGACACAATTTTATCGACACTTTCGGGGTCGATAAAATAAGTACCAGTAGAGATTGGGGTCGATATTATAGACTTGCCCCCACTCCCACCACTCCTTCGAAAACCACTTCAGGTGGCGCTGCGAGATGTTCCGGTGTATTTACGTGTTCGAAATATGCCTGAAGCATATTTGAACGTGTAACAAGTTTATACATACATACATACATACATGCATACATACATATATGTATATATATATATGTGTGTGTGTGTGTGTGTGTGTGTGTGCATGTACGTGTGTGTGTATGTATATATGTATGTATGTACGTACCTACGTATGCATGTGTATATATTAATAATGGTCAGAAGAACGGAGATTTTCCACCTATAATTCTATCAAAGTTATTTATAGTCATTCACACCATTCTTTCGTGGGCCTACGCGCGTTTCAACTGCAACAGCCGCACACTGTCAGGTGCACATTTTGGTGTTATTGTCGACGCAGCATCTTCAGGGTCCATTATTTACTGTCATTCGAAGTTAATCTGAAGAAAATACATACATACATACATACATACATACATACATACATACATATACGAACGGACGTACATCTACATATATCTTACACAGACAGATATCCTATACAGTTACGTATCCTATATAAATTTGTATATATTGAAAAGCTAAGCAGTTATATATTCATTACACACCTCTAAGCCAATGTAGATTTTAGAAAGTGTCTGAGGAACTATATGGTCTATATATGTTAATAAACTAAAAATCTAATAAATTTTGAAGTTTGCGATAACACCATATTGCCAAAATACAAAGTTGCGCATTTCATTCTTCGAGAAAATATAAATGATTGAGAACCTGTATTTTCCTTTACAGACTAAAAGCTATTTACCGAATAAGGTTCACTGCGTTCTCAAAAGTGTCTCTGAAGATATAATTCAAATGAAGAACAGCAACCTTAATGAAATTTTCATATGTCGAACTGCGAGAATACATAACAAAAAAAAGAGAGAAATCAGTGTCTGGAGTTTGTTGATTTATGTTTAGAGTTAATGGCTCTAGATTTTGTCACTATTGTTACACCTGAGTAAGCTAATGAACATTCGCCATGACATTTGTCTTATGTATGTATTTATACATGTGTGTCTCCTCGGGTTTGTGATTGTGTTTGCGTGTTTGGGAGGAGAGAGAGAGAGCGAGAGAGCAAGAGAGAAAGTGTGTGTTCATGTTCTCTAACACTGTTTTTATTGTTTGCCTAGCAAATCATTATTATTCCTTGAGTAAATCTTCCTGAAAATTGTACCATTCATCAAAATAAAGTTTTATTAGTTTAACTTAAAATTAGCTTTGGGAACCATTGAACATTACAACAATCGATATCGTAGAATCTTTAAAGATTTCTTATTTCAAAACTTGCCGTCTCCCTCATGCTTTGCAGCTAAGAATGTGTTCCTCCTAATGATTATTAAACTTCTGTTTAATTATCATTACAAGCCACACAACTCTATGTTTGAATTATACGGCGGCTCTAATTAGCTTTTTATTCGTTTCCTACTTATTCCCCAGTCGTTCACGGAGACTGTTTGTCTGGATGTTCGTTTGAGAGGAAGCGAGCAGAATCAAATCTCCTACGAACGATTTCTCCTTCTTTAATGTCTCGAAGGAAGGATTGTTTTCGTTCGTTTTATAATCAAATCAATTGCATTCAACATTTGATAACATTAGAAATCTGTTCTTCGCTTTGATTAACAAGCTAGGAACAAGAGCGTTGTTGTTAGCATTTTAATCAAGATTTTCGAATGATTGGCTTGCTTTGCGGACCTAAGTTGATCAACTACCAACATATTAGCCATTAAGGAATCGATAGTTCGTATTCATCCATAAGTGCATTATCTTAATGTGTCTTCCCCTAATTTAACATCAAAGGCTGTGAATTCGGTGAGATTTGACTACTGTTTCTAGCAAGCCAGTTGACTCAGTAGAATCCCACATTAGCACATAATATAAACATGATCGTGTGTGTAAGAAGAATTTTGCTACGACTGACTCGTTGTCCTCAAATTGAAAATGAAAACCTGACCCTGATATTTGCACTGGAGATGACTCAAGTAAAGACACTCAAGGACCAGGTACTGATGTTATAACAGGCAAAAGAACAGAAAAAGGGGCTCCTCATATGCTTTCCGGCTGCCAAATGTTGTTGTTGTTGTTGGTGGTGGTGGTGGTGGTGCTGCTGCTGCTGCTGCTGCTGATAATGACGATGATAAAGACGAGGAATAAGGGGAAAGAAAGAAAGAAAGAAGAAGAAGAAGAAGAAGAAGAAGAAGAAGAAGAAGAAGAAGAAGAAGAAGAAGAAGGGAGGAAGAAGGGAGAAAGTAGAGGAATAGGAGGGAAGAAGGGAAGGGAGAAGAAGGGAAGAACAGAAGGAAGAAGGGAGGAAGTAGAGGAAGAGGAGGGAGGAAGAAGGAGGGAGGAAGAAGAGGATGGGGAATGGATGAAGAGAAGGAGAATGATGATGATGATGATGATGATGTTTAAGAGAATGATGACCACACGAGTTTGAACACCTTCCACTGGATTAAATCGTTAATCTCTGACATCAGTTCGTTGGTATAATGGCACGGATTAAAACAAGAATGTTTTACATACGTTTCAATTAAAGACGAAGTGAAAACTAGAGAAACACTCGTCACTTACTCTTTTACTCTTTTACTTGTTTCAGTCATTTGACTGCGGCCATGCTGGAGCACCGCCTTTAGTCGAGCAAATCGACCCCGGGACTTATTCTTTGTAAGCCTAGTACTTATTCTATTGGTCTCTTTTTGCCGAACCGCTAAGTGACGGGGACATAAACACACCAGCATCGGTTGTCAAGCGATGCTAGGAGGACAAGCACAGAAACACCAACACACACACACACACACACACACACACACACACACATATATATATATACGACGGGCTTCTTTCAGTTTCCGTCTACGAAATCCACACAGAAGGCTTTGGTCGGCCCGAGGCTATAGTAGAAGACATTTGCCCAAGGTGCCACGCAGTGGGACTGAAACCGGAACCATGTGGTTGGTAAGTGAGCTACTTACCACACAGCCACTCCTGCGACTTATAAAGTATTTTCTGCTTCCGCTCTACTTAAACACATATAATGCTGTTGCGGGTGCTGGTACCGCTAATAATGGTGATGATGATTATGATGATGATGATGAGGAGGAGGAGGAGGAGGAGGATTTGGAAGACACGGGGAAGTAGGAGGGAAGGGGTGAGGACGAAGAAAAAGAGGAGAGGATAAAGAGAAGGAAGGGGAGGAATGTACATGGGGAAAACGACAACGATGTCCATTTTGATGATCATCATCACCATCATGATTATTGTGGTAGTGGCAGTGGTGGTGGTGGTGGTGGTGGTCGTCGTCGACGTCGTCGTCGTGGCCCCGGTTTCAATGTTAGTGGCCTGTGCGTGCGGTAGCGGGGCTGCTTTAGGTAAATATAATTGCACGTGCAACCGTTGATAATCATTCACAACAGATTTGACCGCGGCACCATGAAATAATTGCTCCTAACTTAACAAAACACAGCAGCACCTGAACCGGAAATTGAAACTAGGAACGACAGCTTTATGAGTGAGAGCCGAAACATGGCTTTGATCAACCCGAGGCTATGCTATAAGACACTTGTACTACTTCCTGTGGATTCGAGCGAGAAACCACATAGCTACAAAGCGAACTAGTTTACCACACACCATGAATACCAGGTTTGAGCTGCATGTGTTATACCCACACGCACTCACATCTATATATAAATATATATATATATATATATATATATATATATATATA
>NC_069004.1:27037287-27037526 GCF_001194135.2 Octopus bimaculoides
GTATGTGTGTGTATATATATATATATATATATATATATATACATATAAATACATATATATATATATAAGTATATATATATATACATACATACATACATACATATGTACATATCTATATGTATACATATAAATATGTATCTATACATACATATGTATACAGATATATATATATGTATATATATATAATATGTATACATGTATATATGTATGTATGTATATATATATATCTATCTATCTAT
>NC_069004.1:27037715-27039834 GCF_001194135.2 Octopus bimaculoides
ATATATATATATATATATATATATACATATATATATAAGGTGTAACGTAACGGCATGTTGCAATAAATCAACTTTTCTTCTACACATTTATCCCATGATAAAGGAGAACCGTAAGAATTGCTCCGAGATGGATTCCATGGTTTAGAATAAGAAATTGGTTTATCAATAGGTGGTAGCACTTCCGTAAATCTTTCATAAATTTTTTCCGTCTTTCTTCTTCTTCTTTTCTTCTTTTACTTTCTTTTTTTTTTACCAACATCGAAATACAAGAAATGTATTTCACCAACATGTTCATGCAAAATGTTACTTAACACTGCCACATATAACGATTGTATTACATGTGTGTTTATGTATATTTATATGTGTGTATGTGTATTTCTGCGTATCTGTATTTCTGTGCGTGTGTGTGTGTGAATTGTTCTGAATGTGTGTCCATCTTGTATGTAAAAACAGCATGCATTCCGACCAAATCATATATAACACTATTATTCGACACCTTACCGGGAAAGTCTCTCTTTCCAACTGAAGATTGAATACGTGCCTGTGTGTGTCTGTGTGTGCTTGTGTGTGTGTTATGTGGATGTGTATTTCTCTGTGTGTGCGTGTGTGTGTGTGAATTGTTCTGAATGTGTTTGTATCTTGTATGTGAAAACAACACGCATTTCGCCGAAATCATATATAATACTGTTTTTCGACACCTCACCAGGAAAGACTATATAACATATATTTTGATATATAGCAGCTAAATCTTCGTCCTACTGCACATTGAATACGTGCGTGAGTGTGTGTGTGTGTGTGTGTGTGTGTGTGTGTGTGTGCAAATTGCCTGAATCTATGTCGGCCTTCTATCCGAAAACATCGTGGACACTAATAATATATATTGTTTATTCGACACCTCTTCATAAACAACTGCAGACCGGCGAAGAGAATTTGAGGTGGGGCGGCAGTTGAAAACCGAGCTCGCAGAAAAGAAACGACAGCCAACAGACCGGATTCAACGTGTAGGTGTGACCTCTGAAAACGAGACTGCCACTCTCGCATCGGTCTCTACAGCCACAGGAGGCGTTGCAAAAACTGAATAGACAACTCAACGGATGGATGACATCATCCATGGTCAGCCATGACCGACGGAGGCTTATAAAAAATTTTAAAAATTCGACACCTCACTGGGTTGAAAATGTATAACGTTTATTCTGATTATATCTTTCTCTCACTAGTTTCAGTTTTAGAACTGCGCTCATGCTGGGGCATCACCTTGAATGGTTTAGTCGTTCAGATGGCCACTGGAACTGAATATTTGAAGCCTAGTATGAGGCTCTGTGCCGAACCGCTAAGTTATAAGGACGTATACCAACTAACACCGGTTGTCAAGTGATAATGGGGTCAAAAACAAACAGACAAACGCAAAGACAAAAGCACACACACACATACACACACACACACACGTGCATATACATACACATACACACATATATACATAACAGGCTTCTTTCAGTTTCCTTCTACAAAATCCACCCATAAGACTTTGGTCGGCCAGGGATTACAGTAGTAAAAAACTTGTCCAAATTACCTCTCAGCGGGACGAACCCATGACCACTCAGTTACGTCTGCGCCTTTGTGGCAGCTATATTTCCCTTAAATCGCATCCTGTTGTATGTATGTTTGTATATCTGAGCCTGAGTGTGATAGCTGTGTATCTGTGTGTGTGTGTGCACTCGCGCGTTTTTATCCACAATTGTCTGAATTTATGTCCACCTTGTATCATAGAACGTCATAGTCACATGATGTGTCAAACATATTTCAACCAGCCCAAATCTTGTTCATACCTAAACATTGCTTTGCGACAATGCTTCGTTTTATATATATATATATATATGAGACCACTAAGTGGACTGCTAATGTGCTACAAGAAGATCACCGAATAGCTCTCAAAGAAAAAAAAGTCGCTAAATTCTTTCTTTGAGAGCTATTCGGTGATCTTCTTCTAGCACATTAGCAGTCCACTTAGTGGTCTCTTTTATATATACATATACATTAATCCTATTGAGATCTCAGATAACTTTTTTCTGAATCTCCTGATACTTTTCATGTGCTAGTTCCTGGTATTAAATAGATATTT
>NC_069004.1:27041119-27048831 GCF_001194135.2 Octopus bimaculoides
ATTAAAACGTAAAATGAAAACAGAACACAAAGGATTCCGCGGTTCACGTGTTTCAAGCTTTATACACAAGCAGTCGTTGCATCATTATATGAGTATATAATTGATAGACAGGATGGTTTAAAGCTATCTTCAGCCGCAAATATATTCCGTCCCAAGATTACATCACAAAGAAAAAAGAAAAAGAGAGAGAAACAGGAGAGAGAAAAAGGGAAAGTCCACTTGCTATTATCCATAGTAATACGTTTATGCTTTTTAAATTGTTATATTTACAAAAGGTTCATCGGTATTCAGAAATCTGTCCATATTGTACCACAATTCAGGGTAGAGTATATATAAAGATATATACATGCATACATACATACATACATACATACATACATACATACATACATACATACATACATACATACATACATACATAACTCAGGCGAATCATACAGACTAATGTTCGCAACACATGTGACTTTACGATGCCAGCTGTTATCTAACAATGTGAATCATTTTGGTCAACATCAACAGATAGAGCTTTCAAAACTTTATGTAGCTCCTGCATTTTACTTCGGAGAGAAAGCACCTCTGACCTTTATTTCGTCGATAAATGTCAAAGCTTTCTAAAATAGTTTTTAGCTCGATTATTTTTCAGTATAAATCCATCAACTGGCCTTTATAATTTTGTTGTTCCGTTAATTCTCTCACTTCCAATGGAATAATCATATGCTTTAAATATATTTACTTAAATTCAAGTTTGCTTGATATTATGAAAAGTCAAGCAAACATCAAAGACTTTAAATATTTTACCCTTTTGTTTACACCTTCAGATGCGAATGAAAGTTGGTTCTTCCCAAGTAGTTGTTTCTATTAACCAAGACGACGTGAAGATGTATTCCAATGCATCAACTTCTGAGGAAATGGGATAGATAAGCGGAGGAAGAATTTTGGAATTTTAGCTAACTTTGATCATCTCCATTGATGACATTTCGTTATAGACTTCGATAGATTTCTTTTTCTGTTATGTCAGGTGTTATTCATCATCCATTCTTGTCTTATTTTTTTGTCCTTTTATTCCTTTTCCATCTTAATCCATTCTGTTTAGGATTGCAGTTTTCTGGATTGTTCCAAGAATTGGTAGCTTCTAGCATATTCTATTGACATTTTTTTTTGCATCTTCAATAATCTAGATGCGTCCTCAACAACCTTTTCCGCGTCCTCAATGACTATGTGAATAGGTACCAGGCTGATACAATACAACGCTCTAAGGAAAGAAAACGATTCATAATTGAAAGCTGCCATGTCAGCTTGAAAGTAAATAGTTCAAATCCTCACAATTGTAATTTTAGAAGGAGATTGAATATCTCAGATGTGGGTGAGTCTATGAGAATGGCTGTACGGTTAAGGAATTCGCTTCGCAACTCTATACTTTCGGGTTCAGTCTCACTACGCAGCACGTAGAACAAATATCTTCAGTTGTAGCTAATCAAGCACTTAGAATGAATTTGAATGATTTTGTTTGACGGAAATTGTGTGTGCCATGTATATAACTGCCCAGTATGTCTGTGTTAAAGATGAACCACAACAGAGAGATTAAACCAAACTACATGATTGGGATGCGAGCATCTTAACTATATAACCATAACTGCATATATGTTCTTACTATCTACGAAACAAAAAATAGTTCATAGGCATTTTTAGTGTTTTTTCTTCATTCGCTACCTCTTGGCCAATAGCTTTTTTTATTCTAAGTAGAGGTTATATCTTATTCAACACTTTCTTGTGACGATGACAACTTCAGCGCCAGTTATATATATATGTGTGTGTGTGTAATTAAAATGTTCTTCGATATTGTTTTCAAGTTCTCTTAGAAAAACGCTATGACTGGAATCTTATTGACAAAGTTCCTTTCCTACACAACTTCCTGTTTATTTCTGACATTTTGTTTCCTGTTGTCTACCAATTCCTTTTGAAATTGTCAAAGTGTGACTTTACATTGCAGATTCACGAAATTTCTCTTCTCATACATATATGATTCCGAGACGCTACTTTTATTTTCTTTCATATTAATAATATTCAGGTTATTATTTTTTTTTACTTGTATTATATTTTAGCAGTCAGCATAACGCTTGGCTTCATTTCCACTAGTTCCATGATGTAGCAATAAACTTCTTGTTCTTAATGACATAGCTAATTAGTATTAACTAATTTTGTAGTGTCCGTTTTGTGAGCTCATTTATATATAATATCTTATTCCACGTCAACAGACTAGTTTCATACACACGCGCAGGCACACACACGTACACACAGGTAGACACACACACAAACACATGCACACACACACACACATACACACACATATATGTATATATACATGATGAATCTATTTGTATGCATGTATGTATGTGTATATATATATATATATATATATATATATATATATATATATATATATATATATATATATATATATATATATATATATATATGTATATATATATATATGTATATATATATATATGTATATATGTGTGTATATATATATATGTATATGTATATACATATATACGTATATATATATATATATCTGTATATATGTGTATATATATATATATATATATATATATATACACACACTCACACACACACACACACACACACATATGTATATATACATATTATCTTGTATCTTTTACCTGACTCAGCTTTTGATCTGCGTCCCTTCTGGAGCACCGCCTTGAAGTGCTTAGTCGAACAAATTGATTTCTGTACTTACCGTTTTTAAGTCTGGTACTTATTGCGTCGCCCTGTTTTGCCGAACCGCTAAGTTATGGAGTGACGTGAATAAGCCAACACCTAATCAAAAATATTACCACATCTCCTGCACCTTATGTTTCTGAGCCTATGTTTCTTAGCATTGAGTATGGGTCTATTGAAAGGTTTTTCGTTGTAAATAAAATTGGGTTTACATCGACTTCGAACTCATTATGCTAGATGGAAGCAAATCACACACTCACACACATACACACACTCAAACGCACACACATACACACACTCAAACGCACACACATACCCACACATACACTCACACATACACACGTTAATGCACACACATAGACGCAAACATATAAACACAAGTCAAATATTGGTGAGCTACTTACGAAGAAGATAAAATCAATGTTTTTACTATATTCATTAATTGATGTTGAAGTACGCTGGTTGTGATGTGAAGTTAGTTGCTATTTTGTCGGTTGTTAAGTTACTATTTTCATACCTAATTTCTTTTGTCTCTGTTGTTATCATGTTGTAACTATTACTGTTATGTAAGTCGCTATATAAGTTAATATTCTATTAACAGACTTCGAAAGTTATGTTGAAAGTTATGTCTGTCTATTCTATACTTTAGACTATATGCGAGCGATGTTCTAATATTAACGGCCATTTTTTTTTCGTAGTTTATTTTAGCTTAGATGCTGCTCTATTTATTAGTAATGTCCTTACTTCCGTTCCTCTACCACTTTATTTTAAGCTCTTGGCGTTTTTATTCTTTGACTGGACATTTTGATATTATACCATTTTTACGAGTAATAAGTTTCGTAAGAATATAAATTCTAGAAAATTACAAAGAATTATTTTCGCTTTTATTGCTATTTATTCATTTTGTATTTTTTAAAAATGACTATCAAAATAGCATTCTGTACACCTTAGTTAATATGAATATAATGTAGGCAGCCACAAAACGGCAGCATTCTTCTCGAGAAAGCAAATCCTATATACGTATTGGGGTAAAAGTTACCTGGAATATGAGAAACAGATGAAAATCGTCTAGAAACTACGGTGAAATTTAGATTATATGCATATTTAGACTCTTTGTATATTTGCGCATCATCAGTATCAAATAATTGCATGCTTAAACAAGGTCAGTCTCTATTGATATAGAAAAACAGTGATCGACAAATCAATGGTGTCGCAAGTAGAGGGAAACAGTTTCTGTCTGCCCAATTCACTCACGAGGTATTTGTTGACCTAGAGCTGTAGTAAAACACACTTGTCCAAACTGTAATGCATTGGAACTGAACCCGAAATAACTTGACTGCAAAGCAAGCTTCTTAACCACACAGCCATGCCTAACGATATAGTTTATAGACCAGCAATAAATATTCTTTTCTATGCTAAGCACAAGGCCTGGAATTTCGGGGAAGGAGCTAAGTCGATTACATCGACACCAGTATTCAACTGGTACTTAATTCATCTACCCCTAAAGGATGAAAGCCAAAGTCGACCTCGGTGGAATTTGAACTCAGAACGTTAAGACAGAGCAGCAGTAAGGGATGAATTGTTATAAATAAGCTTTGCTTTGTGTGTGAATTCCGGAAATGATAATGTGAAATGGCAAATAGGTTTTACTTACTAACAGCTAAATGATGACTATTCATCAACAGAAGCCTAACATTCTACTCCAAGAGTAAAATAAACAAATTCATCAGGGTGAGATTGTTGATCATGAAGTGTCTTCAGTAATCAAACAATCAAATCTGAAAGTCAACTAACTTAAACATACCCGTGTGGCTGTGTGATAAGAAGCTTGCTTCCCAACTACATGGTTCCGGGTTCAGCCCCACAGCGAGGCATCTTGGGAAAGTTTTGTGCTTATAGACTCGGGCCGACCAAAGCCTTCTTAGTGGATTTGGTTGACGGAAATTGAAAGAAGCCCGTCATTTATATATATATATATATATATATATATATGGGAGAATATACAAAAAATAACAACAGACGAGGACAGGTGGTGTAAATAACAAAAGTATATATTAGTATGACGCTCGGGAATACGGAAAGTCTTTGACGTTTCGAGCTACGCTCTTCAACAGAAAGAATACGGAGACAAGGAGAAAAACACGGAGAAAAAAAATTGAATATGTATATATATATATATATATACATATATAACTCTGTGTGTGTGATTGTGTGTGTATGTGTGTATGTGTATTTGTGTCTGTGCTCGTCCCCCACCTTGTTGCTGATATGTTTGTCTCCCGTAACTTTAGCGATTCCGTAAAAAGGGACCGATAGAATAAGTAAGTACTGGGTTTTAAAATAATAAGTACTGCGGTCGATTTATTCATTCGACTAAAAATTCTTCAAGACGCTGCCCCAGCATGGCCGCAGTCTATATGACTGAAACAAGTAAAAGATCACTGATAGAATATACCACTAACATGCCACTAATTCAAATACGGAAGATGGATTTTAAACTGAAAATTTCATATAAAGACCTGCAGAAAATATTGGAAATGTGCACACAGGGGTCACATTTCTTTGTCCAAAATATTTTCATGTGATAGTGAGCAACAATCTTTTTTCTGTCAGCATCTTTAAACAGAGAAATCACAGCGGTGAGAGATTGATTAATGTAGAGTATCACGAAAGAAGCCACCTTCTGTTTATCATGTCGACTCTTTGGAAAAGACAGAGCTAATAAAAGCATCAGCTTTGATAAAAGAGAATGGATGATCCACCACAGTAATACGGAGAAAATTATGTGGCAGAATCCCTGAGTATGAACGCAGTAACCAGCATAAATTGAATTAAATAACCAGAATAAATTGAATGTGGAGATAGCTCGAACAAAGAATTCTTTCAAACAGATGTGTGGAACATTTTCTGCACAAACAAATGATAGCAAGAAAGGCTATCTGACTAATATTTTTCACCGACTGATTGACATTAATTCATCTCGCGTGAATGAGTGTTAGCATTCTTCGGCACCTCTCCTATCGTTTGTTCACAAAGCTTCCATCTATGCTCGGGTTGAACTTTTCTCTCATTGGGACCCCGCACTTGAAACCAATGTCATGAAGACAAAGATAACCAGGGCAAAGATGAGAGGCAACAAATATATTATTTGTCTGTTGAATGAATCAGCAAATGAACATATTTCTCTTTGGTCAATCATGTTCCGAAGCACAATCTTGTTCTGAAAGATAGTCATAATAATCGATGCAACATTTGATTCTACACATGTCGAACAGATACACATTTGTCTTGGGTTACTTTATATGTATTGATTCTAAGGTTAATTTCAATGAGAGATTTCAATCTTTCGAATGAAAACTACTGAAACAACAAGTTATGAGAAGGTGAGTTTGATAAAGGTAACACTAATCTAAAATGGCATTGATTTGGAAGATTACAGGGATCAAAGATGTGACGATGGTGCCGAAATAGCACCGAGTGCAACAGAATACAAAAGGCAATTTTGTAATGAAAATCTCGCTATTTCTGTATCACATAGCGTCAAAAAATGCCAACCTATAAATACCATCATATAAGATACCAATATTTGGATGCTATCGCACTGATGCCAAAAATGCAATTTGTGCGACATTTATTCAGAGGTATATTGTTCTAAACTGGCAATTTCTTCGGAACTATTGGAAATGTCCGTAACATCTATTCTTATAGTCCAAAAATAAGGCAAATTCCTCCTTTTTGGAGGCACATGGCTTAGTGGTTATGGTGTTGGACTCATGATCGTAAGATTGTGGTTTCGATTCCTGGATCGGGCGACGCGTTGTGTTCTTGAACAAAGCTCTTCATTTCACGTTGCTTCAGCCCAATCAGCAGGCGAAAATGAATAATTCTGAGACGAACTGGTATCCTGTCCAGGTGGGGAATTTATACGCCATGGAAACAGTAGATTTAACGTTAAAAGTAATTTAGAGAAAGAGAATGAGGAGAAAGAAAGAAATTAACATAAAATTAAGAGTGGAAAAATATAGTATGATAGATGAATGGAAATAAAGTTTAAAAACTTAGAAATAGATATATGTAGGGGAAATGAAATGTAAGAAGACACAGGTAGAATTTTATAGATAGGTAGAAACTATTTATAGGAACTAAAGGTGTTTTTGCCAATGTTTACTACGATAAACGCGATCTTTAAACGTATTTACAAGAGTATTCTCCGAGAAAAGGATGAGAAATTGCTCTTCGTTAAAGAGCAGACAAAAAGATTTATATTTATCATATGGGTAGGTCCGAGATAGAATTTTCCATTCCAAATTAAATTGTTTATTATGTCCCTTTAGAGACCAAATTAATTTACTAAGCCCAGTATTGTTGCATTTATTGATATGTCTAAATGTAGAGCAATGGTTAAATATTCTTTTCGACAACTGAAACGATGAGCTACCTATAGAAAAAGACATCAGAACCGGAAGTAATTTTACGTTAATAAACAGAGTTTCCAGTCTTAGAATTACTGCTAAGGAAACGAATACGATTCGAATTCATATCAGAAATATTGATATTGTAGTTATTATTATTCAAGGAATGGTTAGCGTTAATAATATTACTGTTAGTATTTTCATTATGCGAAGGAATGACATGTAAAAGGATTTTGGGGTTTGGAAAACCTATCCTAATTCGGTGTGAATTGATAATGGAATGGTATCTGGATTTTTTTTTTTTTTTTTTTTTTTTTGAAAATTCTTATCTATAGCCTCACGAAACTGGTAAGGGAGGTTGGATTTGATCTACTTATCAAATGAAATGATGTATGGTAATTATCTTCAAATGTCGTAGACTTATTTTTATTACATATAAAGGGATTTAAAGAACGGTTACCTCCCTTACACTGCAAAGTTTACATTTTTCGATTTATTGTTGTTATTCAAAATAGATTGATGTTGTTATTACCGTTCTGATGTTCTTTTTTTTCC
>NC_069004.1:27049209-27050388 GCF_001194135.2 Octopus bimaculoides
ATATATATATATATATATACACTAGGGGCTTCTTTCAGTTTCCGTCTAGCATATCTACTCACAAGGCTTTGGTCGGCCCGAGGATACAATAGAAGACACTTGCCGAAGGTGCCACGTAGTGGGACTGAACCCGGAGCTATGTGGTTGGGAAGCAAGCATCTTACCACACAGTGATATATATATATATATATATATGCATATATAAACATATATAGACACATACATATGCTACTACATACACACACAGATGCATATATATGTGTGTCGTGTATGTGTGGGGGTGGGGGGCAGATAACACACTTTAACTCTACCATTTTGCGATTGGCGATGCACTACGGTGGTGGTGGTGGTTTTTGGTGGTAACTGTGAAGGAAACAAAGGAACGATTCCATACAAAATCTCAAAAAGAAAAAAAACATAGTTGAAAATAAATTATCTGCCAGGTCGCAATAATTAAATCGCAATGCTTTACAATGCACTCAATATCTGTAATTTTGAATGAGAAAATATTGAATATTGCTAAACTGAAAACAAAGGCAAGAATTGTTAATTTCTTGGTGTATATCGTGAGAATATTTATGTCATAGCGCTAGTTAACGTTGAATTATCTCAATGGGGCTTTATTGCAATGACAACAGCTACAACAATCATTCTACTTCTCTAATCCTCTCTGGGGATGCAATTACAACCATTAATAATGATTTTCCTATTCTCCAAACCGAATTAATTTAATAAGGAGCATTTTCCCATTCATTATATTTCTGAGTTTGCGTGCGCGCACGCGTGTGTTGTGTGTGTGTGTGTGTGTGTGTGTGTGTGTGTGTGTGTGTGTGTGTGTGTGTGTGTGTGTGTGTGTGTGTGTGTGTGTGTGTGTGTGTGTGTGTGTGCATTGCCTAAGTCATTATCGCACTAGGAAATCGCTAGCAGCGAAACTTGAAATGTTTTTTTTCGGTAATGACTCGGTATTTTACTGGTTAATAGGAAGTTTTATCTTCTTTGTAAAATAGATGTAGAACACACACACACACACACACACACACACACGCACACACACACATGCACATACACACACACATACATACATACATACATACATACAGATATATATAGTCATACATACAAACATACATACATACATTCATATATATATATATATATATATATATATATATATATATA
>NC_069004.1:27050568-27055666 GCF_001194135.2 Octopus bimaculoides
AATATATATATATATATATATATATATATATATATATATATGCATTTATAGTATTACAGTTAATTCCAGCTATGTTGTACTGATGGTGTATATCATACGTTTAGCAAAAGTTTCTGAATGGAAATTGATTGAAATGTTAATACTTGCCAAATATGTTTAGCTGAAAACACCGCCGTTACAATAATTTATACATCCGTCCTTCATCATCCCCATTATCATTTTTATCAACGCCTGGGAATTAATCCGTCGAGGCCTAGGACTAGTAGAGTCACTTACCTGGTTTCCATGGCGTGCGCTATGTGACAGAGAACGCAATATTCCCTCTGAAGGGCGGTGAGCTGGCAGAAACGTTAACGCGCCAGGCGAAATGCTTAGCGGTATTTCGTCTGCCGTTACGTTCTGAGTTCAAATTCCGCCGAGGTCGAATTTGCTTTTCGTCTTTTCGGGGTCGATAAATAAAGTACCAGTTACGCACTGGAGTCGATGTAATCGACTTAATCCCTTTGTCTGTCCTTGTTTGTCCCCTTTATGTTAAGCCTCTTGTGAGCAATAAAGAAATAAGAAGCATCCTTGTTTGTCTGCACCCCGCCCCCTACTGTGGGCAAAAAAGAAATAACTATTCTCTCTGAAGGGGACGCCAGTCTGTTGTAGGATGATTCTTTTACAGCTGAGTGGACCTGGAGCAACGAGAAATAAAATGTTTTGTTCCGCCGGAGAATCTAAACCACTAGTCTGCACTTGGCCGCGTACTTCATTCAACAATTACACTGGAAGATTCAAAAATTCCTTTAGTATTATTATAAACCATTGAGTACAGTTAAGCTTCTTAATATTCATCTTTTCTATCCTCGTCTTTATCTCTCCCTCAGAATATTTACCTTCTTAACACAGCCTCCAGTCATCTCATCATATTTATGAAGCTTACTTAATGTAGATACATCGTTGACGGGCAAGTTGCAGCAGTGTTTATCCAAAGATAAGATTACTTTTCCGTTTAAGAAAGCAATATTTAGACAAATATCATCCTATCAGCAGCCAACAAGAACCCAGATGCATTTCAACATAATTGAGCTTTATCAATAGGGTGTAATGACAGTCAGTCTCATGCTCGGACGAGATTTGCCATCTCCGACATATAGATAACAGTGAATAAAGTAAAAGCTTCCACATAGTTTCCGTCTACCGAATTCACTCATAATAGATTAGTCGGCGTGGAGCTATTGTAAAAGATATTTGTCCAGGATGCTACACAGTGAGACTAGGCCCGAAAGCACGCGGTTGCAAAGCGAAGCTTTTCATCTCATAAATACGTCTGTACCCATTATTTTCTCACCATTTCTTTCTGTTGCAATCCACCAGCGGTCTCCCATATTATGTGTTAGCATAACTTCTACAACCATCTGTCATGTTTATATTTTATCTTTTAAATTTTACTTGTTTCACTCATTAGACTACAGCCATGCTGGAGCTCGACCTGGAGGAATTTTAGTCGAAATAATCGAGCCCAATTATAATTTCCCTTTTCAAAAGCCTGGTATCTATTCTATCGGACTCTTATGCCGAGCCGCTAAGTTACAAGGATGTGAACACACCAACATCAGTTGTCAAGCGGTGGTGATGGAGAAACAGACACAAACATACACACACCAGACATATAAACGTGTATATATGTATATATATATATATATGTATATATACATATATATATATAGTGGATTCCGTAGACGGACGGAAACTAAAAGCTCGTCGTACATATATGCATGTATGTATATATTATATATATATATATATATATATATATATATATATATATATATATATATATATATATATATATATATCTATATATATATATATACACACACACATTTATACGACGAGCTTCTTTTAGTTTCTGTCCGTCTATGAAATCCACTCACAAGGCTTTCGTTGCCCTGAGGCTATAGTAGAAGACACTTGCCCAAAATGCCATGCGGGGGGACCGAACCCGGAACCATGTGGTTGTGAAGCATGCTTCTTACCACACAGCCACGCCTTTATCTTCAGAACTATCACTTATATAAATTATATTGCATAATGATTTCACCGCGACATCATGCTACAAATGTAGGTAAAATAAGGAAGACATTTTCGACAGATGGTTATTATAGACTTACTTCTCTGCAGTTATTTATTCCAAAGAATCTGCATAGGTTATCACTACTGGATGTTTCACCTATCTCTTTTTTACATGAATTATTCCATTATTTCCTGCTGCTGGACAGCAAAGCATTCCCTTGGAAGTGAGAGTTAATATAAAGGTCATTGATCCGAAGATGGTTTTCTGTAAGTGAAAGCAAAATGTTGCACAGATATTTGTAACGTTTTTGCTTTCTACATTACATGACATGATAAAAATCTCAAAACGAATGCGTAATGAAATATTAGTTTCAAAATCTAGCACAGAAAGTCAGCAATTTCAGGGTTGGGGGAAGTCGATTACATCATCCCAAGTGTGCAACTGGTTCATATTTTATCGATCTCGGTAGGATGAATGGCACAGTCGACCTCAGCGGAATTTGATCTCAGTACATAAAGACAAAAGAAATGCCGCTACGCATTACACCCGACGTATTAATGCTGTTGTACATATTGTTCTTGTTATTGATTATGTTGTTGTTGTTCTTGTAGAGGTTGTTATAGAAGCGGTTGCTGTTGTTGTTGTTTTCGTTGTTGTTTTATTGTTGCTGTTTTTGTTGTAGAGTTTGTTATAGAAGTGGTTGTTGTTGTTGTTGTCGCTGTTGTTTTTGTTGTTGTTTTCGTCGTCGTCGTCGTCGTCGTCGTTGTTTTTGTTGTTTAAAAGCAACTTAGGCCTACTCAACGACTGACACATTACGTTAGCAAGCTAGGACTTGGGTTAATCGAACATCTAACTGTTTATAGTCAAAACCATCATCCTCACACAATATACCCACATATATGTACATGGCATTTAATATACTCGTATTCATTTTTCTTATTCAAATACATGCCACCAGCCACTCTGACTAATTCCAGTCACTTCAGTTTTTGTTTTAATTATGCAAATTATCTGCGACCGATATAAACGTATTAATACTCTTTTCGAATAAGCCTGAACTCCTCGACTACCGAAGACAAGGTTCAACTATTCTGTTCTACTCTAGGCACAAGGTCCGAAATTTGGGGGGGAGGGGACCAGTCGATTAGATCGACCCCAGTGCTTCACTGGTAATTAATCTATCGACCCCGAAAGGATGAAAGGCAAAGCAGACGTCGGCGGAATTTGAACTCAGAACCTAAAGACAGACGAAATACCGCTAAGCATCTAACCTGGTGTGCTAACGTTTCTACCAGCTGGCCGCCTTCACAGGGTTCAAGTATTCTTTTCTTTGTGGGGTGGGGGCCAGTCGATTAGATCGACCGCAGTACGCAACTGGTATTTAATTTATCGACGCCGAAAGGATGTAATGCAAAGTCGACCTCGGTGGAATTTGAACTCAGAACGTAGCGGCAGACGAAATGCCGCTAAGCATTTCGCCCGGCGTGCTAACGTTTCTGCCAGCTCGCCGCCTTCACAAGGTCCAATTATTGTCAGGCTTGTGACGGTTATTGAGGGAGAAACTTGTGTTCGCCGCTGTCATCTCCATATCAAGGCAATACGTCTGTCCTTTTTCTTAATGGCATGTCAACTTTAGAGAATTCTTGATTCGAGATATTATCGATCCTTATTTACGAGGGAGAACTGGAAAGTTCCTGTCTTTAAGGGTATCGTGAAAGGCCTGGTTAGAGGTTTAACCTTCCAAATTCTTTCACAGGGCTTAGAAAAACTGAAGGACCGCTACAATAAGTGTGTGAATCTGAGAAGGGATTATGTTATAAAAGTCATAATCAACTGACCCTTTTTGTTTCTTTTACCCAAAGCCAGAAGCTTTTCAGTACTCCCTCCTGTGTAATTGGTTTTAATTGCCAATTGGTAATTATGGAAATGGACGGGGTGACTTTTAATGAATCAACATGTGTGTATGTATGTGTGTATGTATGTATGTATGTATGTATGTATGTATGTATGTATGTTATTGCTCACTTTTGTTTCAAGGTTTCATTCCAATAGAGAGACAATAGATTTCTAACCTAGATCCAAGGCGCCTTCATTGGAATTTCAACATCAACAACAGGTTTTGTATGTATGTATGTATGTATGTATGTATTCTCATGCATATAGTTGCATATCTAGACATGTTCATATATATATAAACGATAAACCTCTGGAAAGTTTTACAAATTTTTAGTTCCAGTGATGGATAGGATTTGTAGCTTTCGAATTAGCTTACTTCATTCTGGTTTTGAGAAGCCTAATATCTCAAGATTGGTATTTAGGCAGTGAGTTACATATCTCAGGGCCCCAATAATTACCGGTATAAACCTGAACTTGTAATCTGGATAGAGCAACTGCAGATTTCTCAATAGTTCAGCGTAGGTCTTCTCTTTTCCACTGATCTTCAGCTTTATGTTAACATCCGCTGCGCAATTAATTTCCACAACTGTGCGCAGTTTCTCTTCCTTATCCCAAATCATTTTACCAGGTCTGTTGTGCCTGCATTTTATGAGGGTCATTAATGGGAAATTCCACCAGTACTCCTTCTTATTTTGAGTGGCTATGGCTTCTACCATACTGTGGGTTCATATGTATGTATGTATGTATGTATGTATGTAAGTATGTATGTTAAACTGGTGTGGAGGCGCAATGGCCCAGTGGTTAAGGCAGCGGACTCGCGGTCGTAGGATCGCGTTTTCATTTTCCTGACCGGGCGTTTTGAATGTTTATTGAGCGGAAACACCTAAAAAAGCTCCACGAGGCTCCGGCAGGGGATGGTGGCGAACCCTGCTGTACTCTTCCACCACAACTTTCTCTCATTCTTACTTCCTGTTTCTGTTGTGCGTGTAATTCAAAGGGTCATCCTTGTCACACTGTGTCACGCTGAATATCCCCGAGAACTACGTTACGGGTACACGTGTCTGTGGAGTGCTCAGCCACTTGCACGTTAATTTCACGAGCAGGCTGTTCCGTTGATCGGATCAACTGGAGCCCTCGTTGCCG
>NC_069004.1:27056508-27057296 GCF_001194135.2 Octopus bimaculoides
ATATATATACATTTACGTATATATAAGGCACTAAAAGAGAATTGACTCTCTCCAGACACAACAGTATATATATATGTATAGAGATAGATAGATAGATAGATAGATAGATAGATAGATAGATAGATAGATAGATAGATAGATAGATAGATAGATAGATAGATAGGTAGCTTGATAGATAGATAGATAGATAGATAGATAGATAGATAGATAGATAGATAGATAGATACACTCATACATGTCATATGTATATACAATATGTATATGTATAGTATATGTGTATGCTTATTTGTGTGCGAGAGTGTGTGTGTGAGTGAGTGTGTTTATGTGAGTTTATGTATATGCGTACGTACGTCCGTATATATGTATGTATGTATGTATGTATGTATGTATGTATGTATGCATGAATGTAAATTTAATCGATATATCTAGTTAGTTGTGATGTATCAACTATTTTTTCACATTTCAAAAGCTGCTTCAAGCTTCACTCTAGCTTGCAGGAGCTCAACACAAATCTACACAAATTACGACAAACTTGTTAACTCGAAATGTAAGCTGGTGAGATATTAGAATTTTGATCTTATGTTGTAAAATCACGTTACAATATTTAAAAACCTGTAAACCCTCTGCATAGTATACACAGTATTTATCTATCTATCTATCTATCTATCTATCTATCTATCTATCTATCTATTTATATATGTGTATGTGTGCACATATGCATATACATATATATAAATACACATATACATATATATATATATGTATATGTATATATGTATATATATATA
>NC_069004.1:27060150-27061284 GCF_001194135.2 Octopus bimaculoides
TTTCGGGATCGATTAAATAAGTACCAGTTACGCACTGGATCCATATAATCGACTTAATCCCTTTGTCTGTCCTTGTTTGTCCCCTCTATGTTTAGCCCCTTGTGGGCAATAAAGAAATAAGAAACGAAAATTTTAGAAAAAATAAGTATATGAGCAGAAATGCAACCGGTGAGTGTGTTAATTAATAAGGCATCGAAACAGAATGACTCTTCCCCAGACATAACAATATATATATATATATATAATTTATGTGTATATCCTGGTATGTCTGTCAGAATATTTTATGTATAAACGATAGCTATGAATATATGAGTGAATATTATAACGTATAGTAATGAATAAATATAACTATAGACATGAATAACGACACATATACAAAAGCATGTGGGAGGTTGATAACATTTTATGATTAATAATAAGTATGTATGCGTGTATATGCATGGGTGTGTGTATATCATCTGCTGCATATATATACATATATACACATACATACATACATACATACATACACCGATACATACATACATACAATACATACATACATACACACAGTGTATACATACACATGTGCTTATATATATAGACGTGAAGCATATGGCGAAGTGTGACTTTTGTAGGAATGTAATATTGCGCAGACATATATAATAACAAATATATGTAATTTTGTGCTTAAATACAAGTATATAATTTAAAAATCAATAAACAGTTTACTCGTTGACAGCTGTATAAACAAACGACATCTGTAATCGATAATCATACTTAGTTGTACAGTTTATAACTGACTTTAATTCGAGACAAATATTGATTTCCTTTGGTGAAGAACAAAGCCGATAATTTTGAGGACGCGTTGGGGTTTCCGTTCTGTTGCATGACTGGATGTTGTTTTAGTGACCTCTGTGAGCTGAGAGTTAATGACGAGACTGAACTGTCTGAGCTGTTCGGTGGGTGTTTTATTATTTCTACTTTTTTCATTTGATTTTCCGTTTCTAGGTCTAAAAACGAAAAAAAAAAAAGAAAAAAATATTAATGGCAATTACTGAATACTGGTTCAAGGTTACTTTTTTGTGAAAGAAGTGAAGAATATATATATGTATGCGCGTGTGTGCTTGCGTGTCTGTATATATATATATATAT
>NC_069004.1:27062139-27066262 GCF_001194135.2 Octopus bimaculoides
ATATATATTGTGAAAATATGTGGAAAACATATATAAAAAAAGGGGGAAGAGAAATGCCTTCATTTCACATAGTTTTAATATCTTTATATAAAAAAAAATACATATGTTATGGATGGTAAAAGTCTCATAAAATGTAGCGATATACAACCGGTTTTCGCTATTTAAATTAGCTTTTTCAAGGGATATTGTGAAGTGATAATTCCTTTAGACAAGGAATTGCGCCATTTGGGATTTCTTTGAGAGAATGGATAAAGAGGGGCAATATGTGGCACGTGAAACAATTACCTTGTCGGCATTATTGAATATGAGATGAGAAGTAATTTCTACAGGAAATATGAAAAAATAATAATAATTGCAATTTTGTAAAATTGTGAAAAAGGAAATTGAAATGTACAAAAAGTCTCTTTCAGTTCATAATATATACTAGAGGTATGTTTATTTGTTAATTTGTGTGTAATTTATAATGCTAGTTCCTCATTTTGTCGATATTGAATTATTATAGACAAAGGAAAAATCCTTTTATTTTTCTGTAGTTTCAGCTCATAGCTGCTGCTGCCATGCTGATGCAACGCCGTTTTGCTGCACTGTTATTACTGAAAGCTTCCTCCAATATGTGACACTTGGTGAAGAATGGAGTTTGATGTAGCTACCCTCATTTGAACCTCTTGCCTTGGTCAATATAATGTAATATAAATTAAATAAGCCAAAGAAATATGTATATATATGTATGTATGGCCAATAAATTGAGGGGAAAGTGTTACAATTCAGGTTTACATTTTGACTTTCTATTTTTATTTTTATTTTTATTTTTAAAGAATGTGTAGGGCGCAGGTAGTCAAGTTTGTATATTAAGATGTGGTTTGTACTTTTTGTATATTCAATTTCAATTTCCTTTTTCACAATTTTTCAAAATTGCAATTATCATTATTTTTTTCACATTTCCTGTAGAAACTATCTCTCATATCATATTCAGTAATGCTGAGGAGGTAGTTGTCCCTCCTTGCCACCTATTGCTTCCCTTTATCCACTCTCTTCACTCAAATTTACTTCTCAAAGAAATCCAAAATGGCGTGATTCCTTAATGGCATGCAGCACCATTAAAAAACGACCACAACATCCATTTCTACAAGCGATACAACCAACAACTACGATAACCACAACAGCGACCACTACTGCTAACGATTAACCACTGGTACTATTACGTTGTTTCCTTGAGCAAGACACTCAGCTGTCAAAAATAAGTTGCAAAATGTACTTCGAGGGAGCAGCTTTGTCATATTCAGTGTCATGCTGAATCTCCCTCAGGACTACATTAAGGGCACGCATGTGTGTGGAATCCTCAGCCACTTGCATGTTAAATTCATGAGAAGGCTGTTCTGTTGACCGGGTCAACTGGAACCCTCGTGGTCGTTACCGACGGAACGCCGGTCTAATGACAGTCACCACGACCACCACCACCACCGCCAACAACAATCAACAACAGCTATATGCACCACCGTTAACAAGAACAGCTACTACAATCACAACACCACCACTACTAACAACAGCCACAACAACAACAGCCTCTTAACCACAACCACCTGTCGCTTCTCGGATAATATTGATTTCTAATAAAAGACAAGGCCAAATACATCAGACGATGGAGAGCACACATGGTTTCATTAATGTGACCCCAATCCTAGATTGATTACGCATTAATATTACTAATATTATCAAGGCAACAAGCAGGCAGAATCGTTAGCACGCCGGGCGAAATGCTTAGCGGTATTTCGTCTGTGGCTACGTTCTGAGTTCAAATTCCGCCAATGTCAACTTTGCCTTTCATGCTTTCGAGGTCGATTAAATAAGTACCAATTACTCACTGGGATCGATGAAATCGGCTTAATCCCTTCCCCAAAATTTGAGGACTTGTGCTTCCAGTAGAAAGAATTATCATTATTATTATTATTATTATTATTATTAGTAGTAGTAGTAGTAGTAGTAGTAGTAGTAGTAAGCGGCGAGATGGAAGAATCGTTAGCGCGCTGGTCGAAATGCTTAGTGGTATTTCACTTGTCTCTGCGTTCAAATTCCGCCGAGTTCGACTTTGCCTTTCATACTTTTGGGGTCGATAATTTAAGTACCATTTGTGTATTGGGATCGACATAATTGATTGGGCCCCTCCCCGAAATTTCAGACCTGGTGCCTATAGTAGAAAAGATGATGATGATTATTATTATTATTATTATTATTATTATTATTATTATTATTATTATTATTATTATTATTATTATATGTTTGACTTTTGCTTTGTATTTTGTCAAGAAGAGGAAAGAGGGGGTGGGGTGGACAGCAGGAACAAAATGGTCAAAGAGGTGAACACAATAGCCGCTGCTACCGCTGTCGTCAAGGCACGACCAGTCGCCGTTCGAGGAATAGCCGAGGATTCATGAAACGGAATTATCTCATCCTTTGTCTTCTTCAGTACCAAAAGCTGATGGTGATTATAAAGCCAGAATGTTTTCGCGATTAGCAAACGACCAATCAGCAAGCGACTGGTACTCTGTCGCTTACAACGTCGAGGGTTCTAGTTTATTCGATCAACGGAACAACCTGCTCGTGAGTTTAATGTGTAAGTGGTTGAGTATTCCACAGACATGCGTATCCTTAACGTAGTTCTGAGAGAGATTCAAACGTGACGCAGAGTGCGACAAGGCTGATTCTTTTGAAACACAACTTATTTTTGCCAGCTCAGCGAACTGAAGCAACGTGAAATCAAGTTATTGCTCAAGGACGCAACGCAACGTCGGGAATCGAACTCTTGACCTTCCGACTGTGAGCCGAATACTCTAGCCACCAAGCCACGTGCAAACAGCAGTAACGACCTATAATCTTGTGGTTATGCGGTGGTAATGTGGGCCAGAGAATAGTGGGAAGCCCTTATGAAAATATAAAGAGGAGAAAGAACTGACCCTACAGAAAAGGTAAATAACAGGACCGAAGTGTACCCTATTCCAAAATAGTGCGGAAATTATACTGAACTAGCAAAGGAAAGCAATGTCCTAATAAAGGAGAAATCAAATGCTGAGCTATCCGAGAGGGAGACGGGAAATGGAAACCAGGGGCTTTTAAGCGATAGAGTGTTTACGAATCAAGTGCCAGAGGGATTATGTCACAGTGATTGAAAGGTCCACCAGGGCTCGGCTAAAGTTGAAAGGTGTCATGGGTAATTATAGAGTACCCAGTTTTCTGTAAATGTTAGATGCACGCGGTTCTTTCATGTGGGGCTCTGATCCTATCCGGCTTCTGACCCCTGTATGGATATGGTCCTCTTATACGTATCTATCTTTATTTGGGCTGTGTTGAAAAGACAACGAACCTAACTACATAACAATTTTGCATGCACCCGTAACACACAAACACCAACACAGACAAACACATATACGCATACATATATACATACATAGATTTACATATATATATACATATCTATATATACATATGTACATACATTTATACACAAACACACACACAAACAAACACACACACACACACACACACACACACACACACACACACACACATATATATATATATATATATATATATATATATATATATATATATATATATATATATATATATATATATATATATATATATATATATATATATATATATATATATATATACATGTAGGTGTAGGTATATACATACATACACATATATATACATATACGAACACCGGAACTCTTTTAACTCCACAAGTCTTGTCGCTTTGTTAGCGACCGGCATGAACTCCATTATCTAGAACTTAAATAAATGTCAAAGACATATGTATGTACATATATTCACACATACATACATACAGACAGTCAGACAGACAGACAGATAGACAGATAGATAGATAGATAGATATAATGAAGAGACGTAAAACTCGATGCAAAAGCTATATTATTATAAGTCAATTTACTATATCATTCATTTTGTAATGCTGTATGTGTTATACGTATGTATGACATGTATGAATTCTTGAGCCTCTCTTACTAATCATTATAAATTTCGGAAACAACCAGAAGCATAACAATAACAACCAAACAAACGTATATGCATAAAATACGTATATATATATATATATATATAT
>NC_069004.1:27066567-27068053 GCF_001194135.2 Octopus bimaculoides
ATATATATATATATATATATATATATACACACACCTAGGTATATATATGAGATATGGTATATGATAAATAACAAGTTTCCGCAAAACATGAAAGCGAAGTCATATGATGACGCGAAGAAGGAAAATATCATTGCAGTCTGTTGTTTTAATGTCCGTCTGTCTTAATCGTAAAGCATCCAAGACAGCAAAAGGTCGGAGAATTGTTCAAAACGAGAAACAAGAAAAAGAAGCAAAAAGAAAAACAAGTCTTTATGCTTCATTGTGGAAATTAATCATAGCAATGCATAATAAGTGTGTTAAACTTGCGATCAATTCCCTGGTTCATTGAACCATAGTTTTTACAACGATATTTTAAGTGATCCTGACACGTCCTCTTTTATATATATATATTTTTTTAATTTTATTCTTTTTTATTTTTATATCAGATGTCAAACACGTTGAATACTTGACATTAAAACAAGAAGTCCATTCTTTTGAAGTGTGTGAAATTTCCTTTTCATGTTGTTAAACATGTTTTGTTCTGCGGTATGTTTAATTTGTTTGTATTATACTTGTTTTGAGGGTATTTTTTGTTAGTCTTTTTCCTTGGTATTTTTATACTTTATATTTCAACTGTTTTCTTTAGGCATGTTTTTTTTTATATCATATTTTTGCTTTATTTTATTGTTTTATTTTCTTGTCGCCGTATGTAACGAATGAGAATCTTTGACATTAAAGAAAACTTTTTTCTAAGACAACTTTCTACAATATCATTTCTTCTCACATACACTCACACACACATATACTCACACGCACATGCATATACACACCGTTGCTTCTTCCCAGTCCCACTCTCACCTTTTTCTCTTGCTTTGTAACACCCCCTCACACACACATGCAATTACGCATAAATAAACATACATGTAGGGTGTGCGCATGCGCAGCAGAGTGTGTTGTGTTTCCATCCAATTCTAAGCATTTAAAAAGAAAATTGAAATATCCTCAATAATTCGTAAAGTTCAGTTTACTGTTAAAATTTTAGGTAAAGGTAACACTGTCAATAGGTATCAATGCGCGTGATAGGTAGATAGATAGATAGATAGCTAGATAGATAGATAGATAGATAGATAGATAGATAGATAGATAGATAGATAGATAGACAGACAGAGAGAGGGGGTGAAGAGAAGGCGAGAGACGATAGATGAGAGTGAGATGTAATACATGAAAGTATATGTACGTATATGTTGAAGTGTGTGCGTGTGTGTGTGTCTGTGCTATCAAGCAAAATAGGTTTCTTCTGATAGTCAAATGGGATGATTGTTACAAATATATACACATAGACACACATTAATACACACATAAATTCATCACGCATACACGAATACATGCATACATACATGCATATATACATATATATACATACATACATACATACATACATATATATATATATATAGAGAGAGAGAGAGAGAGAGAAATATATATATATTATATATATATATTTATT
>NC_069004.1:27068213-27069120 GCF_001194135.2 Octopus bimaculoides
TATATATATATATATATATATATACACAAACACATACACACGTACACACACATATGTATATATACAAGGGTCGAGGGGTAAATTGTCACCATTTTATATTTTTAATTTTGCGCATGCGCATTGTTTGTTTTTAGTTTTGTTCGTCAGTGAGAAAAAACATCACCATGACGCAATTCACCCAGCCAGAAAATTGGAAACAACATGCTGTACTGCTTGGCATTCACACCGGAAGCTCCAATACGAACACTTCAGTGTCTTGAGGTGTCAATCGGGGGAGGATGAAGAGAATTTGGAGAGAGTTCGTGGAGTGTTTGGATGGTTTTTGGAGTGATCACTACTGATGGTGACGTTATGCCTCCATTCATCTTCCCACACGGCCTCAGACTCAACACGGCGGCCTACATCAAGTGCCTGGAGGAGGTAGTACTGACCTGGATCAAGAGTGGGGCTGCTGGAAGACCCTATGTCTGGCAACAGCACTCTGCAACTTGCCACACGAGCAGGAGAGCCCAGTCATAGCTGTCAGACAATTTTTGTGACCACATCAGCCCTAACATCTGTCTACTTAACTCCCCAGTCCGCAACCCCCTTGATTATTATGTGTGGGACGCAATTGCGCAAGAGGCCGACAAAACTCCTCGTAATACCAAAAATGAACTAAAGGCAATGATGAAGGCAGCATTCAACAACTTAAACAAGGAGACCGTCCAGAAGAGTTGAAGGAGATCCAACGTCGTCTGGAGAACGTGGTCGAAACCAATAGCGAGTTTATGTAATTTTAGTAAATATATCTGTTAAAATGAGATGTAGTGTTATTTTCATCTCTGCGTAATTTAGACAATTTATTCACCGCACCTCCTTTCTGTGGAAGAGTGTAAATATATATATATATATATATATATATATA
>NC_069004.1:27070617-27072047 GCF_001194135.2 Octopus bimaculoides
ATATACTAACACCTGCATGCATACATACATATATATACATACATACATATGTCTATATGTATATTTAAACATACATCATGGCATACAAATACATATTTATAAACATATACTAACACCTGCATGCATACATACATATATATACATACATACATGTATACATACATACATACATACATACATACATACGTACACATCTACGGCACTCCGTCGGTTACGACGACGAGAGTTCAAGTTGATCCAATCAACGGAAAGCCTGCTTGTGAAATTAACGTGCAAGTGGCTGAGCACTCCACAGACACGTGTACCCTTAATATAGTTGTGTGAGAGATTCAGCGTGACACAGAGTGTGACATGGCTGGCCCTTTGAATTACAGGCACAACACAAACAGGAAGTAAGAGTGAGAGAAAGTTGTGGTGGAAGAGTACAGCAGGGTTCGCCACCATCCCCAGCCGGAGCCTCGTGGAGCTTTAGGTGTTTTCGCTCAATAAACATTCACTGCGCCCGGTCTGGGAATCGAAACCGCTATTCTGTGACCCTAACCACTGGGCCATTGAGTCTCCACTACATACACGTATATATGTAAATATATATACGTGTGTGTGTGTGTGCGTGTGTGTGTGTGTGCGAGTATGTGTCTGTTACGGTGTATGTATGTACATTATAACATACATTATAATGTATGTGTGTACATCGTAACAGATAAAGAACAAGGATAACATTTGGCATCATTCAAGAAGGAGCTCCCAGGGTGAATGGTGCGTTTGGTATTTCCATGCTCGATCATGGAAATACCAAATACTCCTATCTTTCACCCTGGAGATCGCTTTGTGGAATTCTTTACTCAATAACATATAATCCCTACGCTTAGCTAGTCTAGAAACAGTTGTAAGAGACTTTACGTATATATTATAACTATTCCGGCCTATGTTTATCTTATGAATTATAAATTAAATAGTCTTGAGTGATGTCAAATATTTTATTTCTTCATTATCTGATATAATATTTATCCACCCACTCACTGATGAACCATCTTTGATAAGCAATTTAAATATCAGATCTTTCAGTAGCAGTTCAGCTCGGAGGTTTAGTGACAGACAAAACTGAGCGCTTATAGTACTTGCCAATTACATTACGTTTTTCAAAATAAGGTGATTTAAAAATAACGTGATTTTAATAACTTTTTCGATTCGAAACAGCTGTCAGAGATTTTTTGTAATTAATAAATAATTATTACTTTAATTATCTCTATTTTCTTATGCTTTTCAATATATATGTATGTGTGTGTACATACATACATACATAGAGATATATACATACGTGTTTATGCATATATTTATATATTTATATATACATATGCGTGTATATGTATCTAGAAATCTGTGCGTGTGTGTATATATAGATATATATATATGTATATATATATATATAT
>NC_069004.1:27072163-27073098 GCF_001194135.2 Octopus bimaculoides
TATAGTCAAATATGAATTAGAAGCAACTCGAGTTATATAACAAAATCGAAGACACATACACACGTATATATACATATATACACTGGCATTCCGTATCTCTCGACGACAAGGATTTCAGTTGATGCGTCAACGGAACAGCCTACTCGTGAAATTAACGTGCAAGTGGCTGAGCATACCACAGACACACGTACCAGTAACCTAACTCTTAGGAAGAGTCAACATGACGTAGAATGTGACATGGCTGGCCGTATCGAATTACAGGTACAACTCACTTTAACCGGCTGAATCTAGTGGAGTAATGTGAAATAAAGTATCTTGCTCAAATAACGTGTTTTGTTCAAATAAAGTGTCTTGCACAAAAACACAACACACCACTGGGAATCGAACTCGTGACCTTACGATCCTGAGCCCAATACTCTAACCACTAAGTCAAGCACCTTCACACACAAATATATTAATGTGTGAGTATATCTAAAAGAGAGATACGTATATACAAATTATATAGTACACTAGGCAACATAAATAACCAAATAACCGAATAACCAAATATATTAGTATATGGAAGCACATACGTGTAAAATATATAATGGCTACATTTCACCAATAATATTCGACATCAGTTCCAGATATGCTTTCATCATACAATACACTAAAAACACATAAATATATTTTCATATACTGATTTATTTCGCATAATAGTGTTCATAATTTATCATGTGCAGAATTTTCTTTACAACTTCACGCCTGTGGTTCTCCATTATGGTTTATTCTTGAGGAACTCTATGCTACTATTTACAACTTTACAGCAAGACACGCTGAGGGCTTCATGAAAATCTGAAGAGACACGAAAAGGTCAAACACGATCGATACGTTCGCAGTCGCGTAACTTACCGAATAATGTGGGGTTATAACCTGAAGAATTATACTATAGGACA
>NC_069004.1:27074442-27077266 GCF_001194135.2 Octopus bimaculoides
ATATATATATATATATATATATATATATATATAGCTTCAACTTTACCTCTAGATAGACAGATAAATCGACACACATTCGGAAATAGTGACTATGATAGACAACAGAAGACGTAAAGTCGAACAAAATGGCCGCCCAGGACAAACGCTATAAATCACGTGAAGACGGAATTGTAATTAATGATCGGCGCCATTATATATGAAAAAAAAAAAAACGGAAAATGAAAACTGCGAGGTAGCCGAATGATAAGGTAGAAATCAATAAAGGATGAAGTTTCACGGAATCGATCTATCTAATAAGATCGTTAATCAATAAATACAATTGGTTTTCATTGTGTTGTTTTGTTTTCTTCAATTTGGTTATTTCCTTTTTTTTTCCTTCTTTTTATTGAAAATTGTCTTTTTGGGAGTGGGTTTGGTGAAATATGTGTGTGTGTGTGTGTATGTATGTTTCTGCGTGTGTGCGTGAGTGTCTGCGTGTGTGTGTCTTCTAGAAATGATAGCGGAGCAAATATATGCGTTGGAGATATGTGTGTGTCTATGTAGATGTGCGTGCATGTGTGTGTATGTGTTTATATGCATATGAGTGTGCCTGTGGGTATGCGTGTTTTTTTACCCCTACGCGTTGTATCAATTTCTATCTATAAATTTTCTGTACATATGTATGTGTGCATGTGTGTGTGTGTGTGTGTGTGTATAAACAGATGTATATTTCTATAAACACATACATGTACTATATACATGTTCGTGTATATATACATATATACATATATGTACATGTAGGTATATATACATATACATGTATATATATGTATATATATATATACATAAATATATATATATATATATATATATATATATATATATATACACATATATATATAAATATACATAAATAAGGGTGTAAATAGCACCTACAGTTGCTAGAAATAAGAGCTAAATATATAACTCGAATAGGCACACAAAACGGTGACGGGGGGACAAACACAGACACAAAGAGACACACACATAGCTATATATATATAAACTTTTTCTTGTGTTTTTTTCTTTGTTCTTTTTGGGGGGGATTAACTATTTACCGCACGCTAACACGGACCCCTGTCCTTCCAACTGACTTTGGAATACGTAATTCGCAGAATTCTTTCAACCAACGGATTACATTAACTTGTTCATTCGCAATACGCCATTTCTGCACCTGCATTGTGAATCATTATAATTTGTCCGTAACTCTTCCTCTTTAACTCGTCTTCCTTCGACCTATCTTCTGTTCTACTTCCACTCTCCTTCCTTTTCCTCTTTCTTTCCTTTTTCCTTTTTCTCGCTATCACCCACACCTACACCGACATTCACACTCTTTCACCATGCCTGAGCTCCATTCCTTCCTCCAACACCTCCACTCTATTCTATCCCCTTTTCTCTCCAACTTTCCTCCTCGGTGCCTGCAACCCTCGTCAGCAAGTCTTCGCTTCATACCTCTCACGTCCCACAGCAAGTTGCTGCGCCGCATCAAACTACGCGCATGTTTCCACACGTGCACACGGCGTCACGACAATCGGAATTGCTTCTCGGAGCTGGGGCGCCGCTCATCCAACTGGACGTCACCTCCAGGCCAGTTCAGTAGCCTAGGCGTGCTCGTGCACGACTGCAATGCGCTGGTCGAGCGATTCAATTTCAAAAAAGAACCCTCCGGAACAACATCACCTAGGCAGAATCGATCGCCATTCGCGACCTACGTCGCCGTAAAGACATCGTCGTCAAGCCGGCTGCATTTTTTGCTAAATCTGTATAATCTTTGTTTCAAAAAATAATAATGGCAGACCCTCAGCTTACTCAAGAAATGAAGAGGCATGCTGTTATTGTGGTTATAAAGGCTGATTTTTAAGCATTGCCAGATCTTTTGTCATCAAAGTTTGCAAGGACCTAGAGACTGAAGATGAAAATTTATCACCAGTATCAAAGCATAAAAAGTATTCTAAACCCTCTGAAATCATCAGACCACTTGAATTTATCCAGCAAGTTCAACAGACCATTGATTACAATCCTAGGTAGTCCATGATGTCAATCGCAAACCACCTGATTCGAGCATATAAATTATTTAGATCTCATATAGAAGCAATTCTTGTAGCTGAAGGTGGCTTTATTGAATAGCATTATAGAAAAGAAGATTTATTCTTATCGTCATAGCATTTTTTTGATAAATAAAGTTTTTATCTGTTGTTACATATCTTTTTTTTTTTTTATAAACATAAATCTGTCCTCAAATATCTTACGCACCCTGTATATATACATATACCATGGGCGTATTGTTGCTTGCAAGATGAAATCAAGAAACTTTGTTTTACAAGATATATTTAAGCAAGTGCATATATTCCCCAGTCTCAGCCAGACTGTGAAATGTAAACATGGTCTTGCCTCTTACAGTAAACAGGGCTTCTTTTCGGCTTCTTTCATTGAGTGGTATCTACTAGAGCCAAAGGCTATTATGACCGTTTCTGAAACTGTCTGCAGTACAGGTCAGCGGGAGTCGGACAAGTATTTGGAATAGCTGCTCATATGTGTGTGTGTGCGTGCGCATGTGTGTGTGTGCGTGCGCATGTGTGTGTAGATAGATAGGTATATATGTATACATATATGTATGCACGCATGTATGTATGTATGCATGTATGCATGTATGTATGTGTGTATGCATGTTTCTATGCATGTATATCTATATATATCTAATCAAGATATAAATGTGCGTGCGTGTGTGTATATAAATATAATTTATAAATATGTGATAGCTAAATAAATAGATAGATCTACACGCTTATAAATATATATATATATA
>NC_069004.1:27077334-27078960 GCF_001194135.2 Octopus bimaculoides
GTACAGATTTATACACACGCACACAAACACACATATACACACACGTTGATTTATAATTTTTTATTATAGTTTTTTACCTGTAATTTTGGATTTTGTCCCTAATATTATTATATATATATATATATAGATATATATATATATATATATAGGAGAAAAAGTTTAAGAATTCAAGGAAAACGGCAAATACATGCAAGGAATAATCAGCTTGTTATCATAGTCCAGTCAAATTAATAAGTTCATTCATTTTGCTCACGCTGCATTTCGGCTGATTGCTGTCCTTCGTATTTAACCTTTTAAAGTACATGATGAGGTTGAACAAAGTAAAAAGCCTCCTGAGGGCAAGATTGACCGATATTTTTCACATCCTAAAGGATGGGCAGTTTATTCCCATTGAATTGTAAGATGTATGTCTTGGAAAGAGGACTCTGTTTTGTTCGTAAAGTTAAATATACATTCAATAAATTAAAATTGATATAGTTAAAATAAGCACTGTGGAAATAATACTTATTAATTAAATAAACGAATATTTATGTATCAATTAATATATTGATACATATATCAATTAATATATTGATATATGTATCAATTAATATATTGGAATAAATAATTATATTTACTAGGAAATTTTACAAAAAATAAGCAGATAATAGTGTTGATATAAAATATGAGATAGATAAATAATTAAAGTAACAATTAGGTACATACCTAGATTTATTTTATCAATAATAAGGGTGTAGAAGAATATGTTATGGACATGCTGAATGGTACGAAAAGTAGACGCAGGCTTGTAAGCCTAAATAATTTGGCCAAATGGGTAGGAATAAAGCCGTTGAGAAATGTGTTGTGGACATAATGAACAAGATGAAAAGTAGTGGCAGGCTTGGCCTTTTGAACTATTTCTATCCCCTGTCCAGTAAAGTCAAAAAATCAACCTTCAGCTATTTTTTAGAAGAGAAACTTGGACGCACATACTATAATTCAATCGGAATAATCCCTCCGTCCGTTAGGATGTGGAAAAATATCAGTCAATCTTTCCCCAAGGAGATTGTTTGCTTTTTTCAACCTCATAATGCACTTTAGAAGTTTGAAAATGAAGGCCAGCAATCAGCCGAAACGCAGCGTGGGAAAAATGAATGAACATATAAATTTGACTGGACTGTGATGATAAATTGATTATTGTGTGTACGCATTCTCCGTTTTCTTTGAATTCTTAAACTTTTCCTCCAATATCGAAAATAATGGGAATCTCTATAGCGACAACTGGAAATTTTAAAGGTCTAAAATACTAATCTTGAAGAAGAACCAACGATAAACACTAGTACATATACACATGAAAAATTCCCTGTATCGTTATTCGATATTTGTGTTAAACGCTTGTGTTAAACGCTTGTGTTAAACTTATATTTAGTGGTTAAATATAGCTGTATACAGAAATGTTAACATCGGATTAAATACATGGATATAAATTTAAACATCGGTGTCAAATCTCTTTCTTAAATGTAAAAATTTAAAACTTTGGATATATAAACAAGAAGGACGATCCTTAAGGAATCTAATTTAGATTTTTTGAGGTGAAATCTTATGCTATATTGGTAACGATTACAGAGTTTACTTTGAAAAATTATA
>NC_069004.1:27079058-27081204 GCF_001194135.2 Octopus bimaculoides
TATGCTTAGAAGAAATTAAAGATTTGTTCTATAGTTTATTTATATAAAGGTATGGAAAGTTTTCCAATTTTCCGAGGAAATGAAATAAAATATAGTGATATAAAATAAAAAATAAAACAAGTGAAGGTACTGTACATACGGCATTAGATTTCAGAATCTTTCGCCTGGTACTTGAGAATTCTTGTGTCTTCTCCGTTAATATTCTATTTTATTTTACTTCATTTCATTCTATTTTACTTTATTTCATTTCCTTGGAAAATTTTAAGACTTTCTACATTTTTATAGAAACTAGCCTTGAAGTCGCCCTTCGGGGTGGCATTCGGACTGCCTCCTGCAGAGGGCACTTTGAGACCTTCGGCCCCACTATCAGGCCACCACGCTGCCCTCTACCTTCGTCTAATGTACTGGACTCGGACACATTCATTGTATATGTATGTCCTGGTATTAATTATCCGATAAACTGCCTACCCCAAAAAATAGTAGGGGTCAGAGGGGCTCCATTTAAGCGGCACTTCAGAAATTTAACCTATTTACGATACTCCCTAGGAGTTCATGGTATGAGATTCATTGTTCTTGTTGTGATTTGGTCGCCAATACCATGTATTTAATTCAAAATGTCGTAAAAATAGTGGGGTCAGTAGGGTCCCAATTAGGCGCCGCTTAAAAGAATAGACCCCTTAGGACATTCCTTGGGATTAGGGGTGTTGCTGGCTTGAGTTTCGTTGTCCTTGCACCAACGGTCTAAGAGAAGTTAACGAACATAAAAACGTAACGGACAGAGAAACATCACTCAAATTTATAATAGGAGGATAAATTACAGAAAATTGCTTCTTTTGTTCTTAGCGGGATTTCGTCCGTCTTTAAATTCCGCCAAGGTCGACTTTGCCCTTCATCCTTTCGGGGTCGATAAAATAAGCACCAGTTGAAGGCTGAGGTCGATGTAATAGACTTAGCTCCCTTCCCTGAATTTGCTGGCCTTGTGCCGAAATTTGAATCCATTATGTTTATACCTATATATATTTTATTTTTACTGGTTTCATCCGAAGTTTATGGCTGGATCAGCGTCTTTAAAAGTGAGACGCTTATAGCACCTAGGTTTCCCAAGTGGCCGCCCATCTAAGTACAAACTAAGCTTGATATTACTTAACTGATTGAACCAAAAAAATCGATGCTTCCAACGTGCCACAACCAAATATGTGTACTGGTTTGCACGTCTGTACTTCTCTATATGCATGTATTAATGAAATGATGCACGTCAATTTATTCCTGTCAGAATTTTGGCCGAACATAGAACAGAACATCTGATCTGAATACGCACCATCAAGTGAATTTCGCTAGACACAATCGTTGGCCCTGTAGTGAACAGCGAAGTAAAACTTAGCCGCCATTTTGTTAAGCCTAACCATAAACAATGATATACTTTCTGAACATTGAATACGTCTATCTAATTAACATCTTGATGATATGACTATTCACAGCTATTCGTAAACTTTGTATCGAGCCAAACCCATACACAGAGTCTATTCAGCCAGCCCCAACCTGCGTACCAGTTATATTTATCTAGTGAACTAGAAACTGCGTCTATCCAATTAACATCCGCCAACCAACCGTTTCTATCCAATCAATATCAGTAGACTTTATTTAAAACAGACTGCATCAAATTAATATCTGATGATTATCTCTATTTAACTAACTTCTTCTGAATATTTGTGTATCCAGCCGTCAGTTACTTCTTGCGTTTAGCCTGTCTAGAATGAATGTGTTGCTTTATCTTTTTGCGCATCCAGTTCTGTCTATTGTCTGTGTTTAAGCTATCTTGAGTGACTAAGCTTGACCGTCGCCCGCAAGAGAGTATGACGTAATGGGTTGTACCACACTTTCAATAATTGCTGTAGAGGCATGTATAGTCACCTATACACTCAAACGGTGCTCCGATCCTTAATCAAGCGGAAGATCAAAAGTATGACATCAGCAGTGAAAGAGCAGTCTACCAGCTGGTAAACATTTCCGGCTGATTAGACTGGAGGGACGCGAAATGAAGTAACCGAAAGACACAAAACGTTTCTGTGACTACATATACACGTGTGTGGTATATGCGTGTGTATGTGTATAAATATATATATATATATATATATATATATATATA
>NC_069004.1:27082063-27082723 GCF_001194135.2 Octopus bimaculoides
ATATATATATATATATATATATATATATATATATATATAACTGATGTATAATATATGTAGACATACGTACATAATCCCTATATATATGCGTGTGTATATGGGTGTGCGTAAGTATATTGAGATGTGTATGCGCAGTTGTTCAATAATCAAAAATTTGTTACGAAAGCCTGTCTAAAACGCTTCTGTGTATCTACAAGTCACACCCTATACCGACGCTCGTAATAGGCAGCAAAACTACCACGTTTAATTTTCAAAACTAAAGTCCATATTCCTTCGAGGACCACCAGATTAAGATTCTGCTCACAAATCCACATTGTTTAATCCACACAATAGACATTTACGATAAAGGTATTTGAATCGCTATTTTATAGTTAGTTCGAAGCGTTTCCCTGGTTCTTCCTTCATTGTATTTCCAATTCTTGGAAGACCGTGGTTGATTCTGCAATATTTCCTTCTCTCATAAATATTCTACTGTCTGATTCTATTCAAGCAAAATTCAATAAAAGGAATAAATGATTTCTTAGAATAAAGATAACTCATTGTTCTCGGTTCGTGCCCAGGAAGTATGTTCAATACGTTTGGGTATGGTGAATGCATTTTGAGTGGAATATCGTGCACGGCAAATAGAGTGTGTATACATATACATATATATACATATAT
>NC_069004.1:27084402-27085958 GCF_001194135.2 Octopus bimaculoides
ATATATATATATATATATATATATATATACATACATATGTGTGTGTGTGTGTATGTATGTATGTATAAATATACACACATATATATGTTTATATATAGAGAGAGATACGGATATATATGAATGTATGTATGTATGTATGTATGTATGTATGTATGTATATATGTATGTATGTATGTATGTATACATATACACACACTTCACAATGGACGATCGTGACAAAACGACCATGTCATTAGTTTGTCTTCCTGAATGGAGTTTCCAATTTACCATTTCAGGAATTAATTAAACATTTGATTTGGTTCGGTTGTCAATCGTATTATTCTTGTTGTTCTTATTACCGTTTTTGTTGCTCTTCCAAATGCTGTTGTTATTATTGCAGCAGCAGCAGCAGCAGCAATAGTAGCAGTAGTAGTAGTAGTAGTAGTAGTAGTAGTAGTAGTAGTAGTAGTAGCTGCTGTTGTTGTTGTTACTGCTGTTGATTGTATCGGCTTCCTTTTAGTTTCACTTCTTCATATTTATTTATTTATTATTTTCATTTATTATTTATTTAATATTTATTTACTTATGAACTTATTATTACTGCCTCCCTTTCGCCTTCAGTTAAATCAAATTTTTTTAATATAAATTTTATCAATCACAGTTATATATTTTTTTTGTGGGGGGGGGGGTATCTTATTTTTCTCAATTTCTTTTTTTATTTATATTCTGGTGGATTATTTTTTAAAATTCTATTTTACTGAGAAAGATTCCGTTTTCACAAACCTGAAACTAACACTACTACAACTTCTACTACGATTGCACATAGAAACTCATTTTACTAGTTATAACAAATTGTGATAGGGGAGGAGCTAGAGATAGAGAGAGAGAAGCAGAGAAACAGATAGAGAGACAGAGAGACAAATAGAGAGACAGAGAAACAGATAGAGAGACAGAGAAACAGATAGAGAGACAGAGAAACAGATAGAGAGACAGAGACACAGAGAAATATCTAGGATAAGACAAGTACAAGGTGATGAGGAAAAGTTCCTGGCTTTAAGGGTGTCGCGAAAGGCTTGGTTGGAGGTCTAAACTTCCGAGTTCTTTTACAGGGCTTAGAGAAAACTGAAAGACTGTTGCACTAAGTGTGTGAATCTAAAAGAGGAATATGTTGAATAAAATCATAATTTACTGATCCTCTTCTATTTTCTTTTACCCAAAGCCAGGAACTTTTCAGCACCTCCTCGTACTTTATTTATTGAACCCTGAAGTGATAAATACAAAGTTTGGCCCAAGACCAGCAACTTTAGTGAAAAAATGTTTGACGATTTTATCGATCCTAGTACTTGGTTGTTTCTTCCTTTCATTAACTCCTTCGGAGTTAAGACGAAGTTGAATTCGCCTGGGTTTGAACTCAGATCGAAGAAATGCCAAACGTTCTAACGATTTTATCCGTTCCCCACCTTATCAAACCCTGAAAAAAAAAATGAGTTGACCTCGCTGCGGTTTGAACTCACGGTTCAGAATAACGTACTTTATCTCTCGCGTTTTCTCTGCATTCTTTCTATCTATCTATCTAT
>NC_069004.1:27086020-27086940 GCF_001194135.2 Octopus bimaculoides
TCTCTCTCTCTCTCTCTCTCTCTCTCTCTCTCTCTCTCTCTCTCTCTCTCTCTCTTTCTCACTCCTCTTTCTTTGTCTTCTCTTCCTCTCTCTCTCCTCTGTTCCTTTCTCACCTTCCCTTTCATCTTTTCTCCCATTCATTCCCCTACTCTCTCTTCTCTACATCTTTCTCCTTAATTTCTCTCCCCACCTTCTCCTTCTATCTTCCATTCCCCTCTCCTATTTTCTTTTCTCTCTCTCTCTCTCTTTCTCTCTCTCTCAACTATCTATCTATTCTCCCTCACTCTCGCTTTCTCCTCTCACTCACTCTCTATCTATCTATTTATCAATATATCTCTCTGTCACTCCTCTCTCTCTTTCGCTTGCAATCGAATCCAAAAGATGCGACATTCATATCGTGGGACCTCATCGCTCCTTTCCCCAACACCACCACCAACACCACCACCTCCACCACCATCTCCAACACCCTTCTATGAACACAACAAAAATACAATCTATAACTTATATTTTACTTAATATTTTCTTGCAGTAGAATTAAATGTCGGTTACTATACTCCAAATATTTTCGAGAGGTTTGCGTGTAAATTCTACGATAACTACATGGCGCTTTTTAAATCACATTCGCCACGACCTTTGACCTAGCGTGTTCTTATGTCACTTTCCCGTCTTTTCTAATCATTATAACAACGGCCTCTGCTATTTAGAACGTGCTGGCAATGTTAAAACACCGGTTCTCACGCACTTTTTACACGCAAATATATACATACATACATACATACATATCTATATGTATGTGTTTGTGTGCATGTGTCCGTGTATGTGCGTTTTTGTGCGTGTGTGTGTGTGTACGAGGGTCTGTGTATGCATGCATGTATTCATATATATATATATATATATATATATATATATATATATATATA
>NC_069004.1:27087988-27091989 GCF_001194135.2 Octopus bimaculoides
TGTGTGTGTGTGTGTGTGTGTGTGTGTATATCTACATACATACATACAATTGCAGCGTGGAAGGTGTTTATAAGCTATTTAAAAACACACAAAACCGTTAGATTCGTTTCAACATTTAAATATAATTTGCCAAAATATTTTCGTCGCTTTGAGACCGCGACCTGATAACTTTATAAATACAAGGTAAAAAATTATTAAATAATTTATACCAGTGGTTAGCATGCGTAATAAAAATCAGAAGACATAAATATATTTAAATATAAAAGTGTATGAATTATACACGGAGAGAAAAGCCACCATGTTGATTTCTTACATGCTAGAGAGAGCAGTCAAAAACCAAGACCACGATAAAAGTATTCTTACATTAAAGCACGTTGTTTGTACGCGAACAAGACATTTGAGTGAATAAAAATTTCAGTTAACCTTATACCCTTGGCTGCCCTTTCTAGTATTTAATATCAATGTTTAGCAAACCTAGACAGAAGAAGTAGGAAGGATTCAATACGAATGGAGGACTCCACTCAAGGGCAGGGGTAGTAAGGTTATACTTACCTAGAAAGGAATGCAGACGAGAGTTAATATCAGTAGAAGACTGTGTGGAGTTAGCAAGAACAGATATATACTCCTATGTATGTAATACTGAAAAAAGCTTATGAAAAGTTGATAGAGTCACAGTAAGACATAGGGATACCAAAAGCCCAAAACGAAGTTAAAAACTAGAAAAAATAACTGAAATTATCTGACTAGCAGGAGAAGGTGTTGCATGGTAGATTCCCAAAGATAATTTCAGCAAATAGTAATAGTGAGACATGGTTATGATTGCAGAAAGGAAAACTGAAGAAGGAGACAGAAAGTTTGTCAGTAGCTGCACAAGATCAAGCATTAAGGACTAATTGGATGATGCTAAGATATACAAAAACCAAGTAGATTCCCAATGTAGATTATGCAAATCAAAAAAGGAAAGCGTTACTCATATATATAGCAAGTGAATGTAGCATACTGGCACAGAAACAATACAAGAAAAGACATGGCAATCTAGGGAGAGAAATTCACTGGGAGCTATGTAGAAAGCTAGGATTTGAACATACTGATAAACGATATGAATGTGAACCTCGTAAAGTACTATAAAATAAGAAGTACAAGTTGTGGGACTTTAATATTCAGACTGACAGAGTAATAGAACCTAGAAGGCCTGATTTTGTAGTAGTAGTAGTAGTAGTAGTAGTAGTAGTAGTAGTAGTAGATAAAGAGAATAGAAAATGTCAGATGATTGACTTTAGAGTCCCAAATGATGGTAAAATGTATACCAGTAGTTATAGGTGCATTAGGAACTATCCCTAAAGATATGAACAGATGGATGGAAGAAATAGGCATAAAACCCAGTTTAGTACAGCTGCAGAAAACAGTGTTATTAGGGACAGCTAGGATACTTAGGAGGGTTCTTGGCATCTAAGGTTACTTGCTGTAACCCGATAGGAGAATTCTTGACATATAAATTTATTTGTTGTAACCCAATGTTAGGATGCTTTTCTTTTCCAACAGTCTAATCTGTTGAGTGTATATGAAAATAATAATAATGATGATGATGATGATGATGATGATGATGATGATGATGATGATGATGATGGTGGTGATGGTGATGATGATGAGGATTTCATTTATTAAATAATAATAGAGGGGTGGGAGAGGAGGATGAGGAGGGGAAGGGCGCCAGCGATGTCAACTATGTTGATTATGATAAATAATGATGATTATGATGGCCATGATCAATGTTGCTGCCGCTGTTGGTGATGATGATAATGATGATGATGATGATGATGATGATGATGATGATGATGATGATTAGAGGAAAGACAGACTAGGTATAACGAAGGTGGGGGAAAACAATTCCCCGCACCAATATGTACTTCCTATGTACTACAAAGACACGAACAGTTTAATAATAATAATAATAATAATAATAATAATAATAATAATAATAATAATAATAATAATAATAATTATAATAATAATAATAATAACAGTAATACGAACACAAACATGCATACATACATACATACATACATACATACATGTAATTGCTTTATCAGAGTCATGCTCTCCTGAGAAAAATTATATTTTTACCGGTTGTTTTTTTTTTTCGTTTAATCAAACTTAATTTTCGTAAGACTATGATTGATATTTACGAGTAGCTCAAGGCAAGGTTTGATTACAATTTATTGTTTGTTTAATTCTGCATTCATTTATCAATATCACGTTGATTTCATGACCTGCGTGAGAAAATATCAACTGGACTAATCAGTTAGTGAAAATGGTTCGGAACTTATCGAGGTGACAAGTTAAAATTAATTAAATTGATAAATAAATAAAAAAGCTCATATAACCGAGACTAGTTTCTGTGGTAGGTCAGATGGCAGTGCGATTGATAAAAATTATAAGATGTATCAACGTACTTAAGAAAACAATTCGGTACTTCGACCTCAATGCAGGAAAATATAACAGAATAAAAATTTAGAGTTTATTTCTTAAGAGTAAAGATTGTTTGCCAACATAACATGGCAGTCCCGGTTTAGGACGAATATTGCTGTAATTTAGAACCAGGAGACATCGTTTCTAGCTGTCTATACGACACGATCTGTGTCATATTTTCGAACAAGGGAACGTAGCACCCCCACTCTGCATGTTCAAAAATATAAGGACACAGATCGTGTCGTACAGCCAGCTGGAGACGATGTCTCCTGGGGTTAAATTACAGCAATATTCGTCCTAAACCAGGACTGCCATGTTATGTTGGCAAACAATCTTTATTACAAAGTACTGTTGCTGAATATCTCCCGTAGTGAGATTTAAAAATAGTAATTTTTTAATTTACTTCCTAGGTTGAAACAAATGTAATAATTATAAAAGCTATGAGAGTATCATACTTAATGCAAAAACATCACGAAAAGTTAAACCAACTGCGGTATTCGCCCAGAGGTAATACTCCATATGGACGTGCTGTGTTCAAAAACACAAATTCATCAGTGACTCAAGTTCAAACAATTATTGTCATTTCAAAAGTGATCAATGCATCATAAATAATGTAAATATACATATATACGCACGCACGCGCGCATACACACACGGATAGATAAAATAGATAGAGAGAGAGAGAGAGAGAGAAGTACGCAATACAACACTCAAGATCTTAAGCAATGCAGAAATACTGGTAGTCACAGCATATGTACTAGCAGCAGCAGCAGCAGTAGTAGTAGTAGTAGTAGTAGTAGTAGTAGTAGTAGTAGTAGTAGTAGTGGTAGTAGTAATGGTAGTAGCAGTGGTAGTAGCAGCAGAAGCAGCAGCAAAAGCAGCAGCAGTAATTGTAGTAGTGATAGTAGTCGTAGCAGCAGTAGTAGAAGTAGTACTGGTGTTGGTAGTAGTAGTAGTAGAAGTAGTAGTAGTAGTAGTAGTAATAGTAGTAGTAGTAGTAGTAGTATATAAAAATAAAACAGCCTCGCTCGTAGTTGTTTACTTTTACCATTCTTTTATACAAATAAACACAAGTATTTCAACGAAGAATCTGTAAAAACACTGCACTTTCTTCCAACCTCATATATCTTACATACATTAAAATTTCTCTTGTACCTATAATTCAAAGGGCCTAGCCTTGTTACATTGTGTGTCACACTTAATCTCCCCGAGAATTACGTTAGAAGTACATGTGTCTGTGGAGTGCTAAGCCAGCCACTTGCACGTTAATTTCATGAGCAGGCTGTTCCGTCGATCGGATCAACTGGAAACCAACGTCGTCATAACACGCGGTGCGCCGTAGTAATATATATATATGGGAGAATATACAAATAATGACAACAGACGAGGACAGGTGGTGTAAATAACAAAAGTATATATTAGTATGACGCTCGGGAATACGGAAAGTCTTTGACGTTTCGAGCTACGCTCTTCAACAGAAAGAATACGGAGACAAGGAGAAAAACACGGAGAAAAATATATATATATATATA
>NC_069004.1:27092890-27094042 GCF_001194135.2 Octopus bimaculoides
GTGTGTGTGTGTGTGTGTGTGTGTGTGTGTGTGTGTGTGTGTGTGTGTGCTCATTTGGCTTGCTGGCTGGCTGGCTGGTTGGTTGTGTGGGTGGATGAATATTTGTATAGATACACGTACACAAATGCATAGGAAGATACAAGCGTATGCACGCACACGCTCGAAACACACGCGTCACACTGATGTGCAACCAAACGCATGCACAGATTTTATGCAGACTTATTCATACACACACACACACACATTTACATATGTATGAACTTACGTGTGTATATATATATCCTCATCCTCATCATCATCATCGTCGTTTAACCCAAGCCAATGTACGTCCCGTATTCATGTCTGTCTGTCTGTATGTATGCATGTTTGTATGTATGTATGTATGCATGGAAAAATATAAAAGATAAAATATAGATAGATAGATAGATAGATAGATAGATAGATAGATAGATAGATAGATAGACACATGCATACATACGTACATGCACACAAATATAACTTTTATTCTTTTTAATTTCTTACTTATTTCAATCATTTGACTGCGGCCATGCTGGAGCACCGCCTTGAATGTTTTATTTGTTTTTAGTTGAACAAATCGACTTTAGGACTTATTTCATAAACCTAGTATTCTTTACATCGACTGTGACCGAACTGCTAGTTTACGGAGACGTAAATATCTCAACACCGGTTGCCGAGTTGTAATGATGGAGACACACACGCTCTTCTTTCAGTTTCCATCTACCGAATCCAATCACAAGGCTTTAGTCAGCATGAGGCTATAGTAGAAGACACTTGTCCAAAGTGGCGTGTAGCGGGATGGAACCTGGAACCATATGGTGGGGACTTGGGAAGCAAGTTTCTGACCACACAGCCACGCCTGCGCCTACACTTACTACACGGCCATGCGTGTACATATGCAAATCTCAAAGTATATGTATATATATATAAAAGTTTAAATGTGAGTGTATACACACACCCACACACAACCACACACACACACGCATACACAAACACATACACGCACACACATGCGCACTCACACACACACACAAACACATACACACACTCACACACCCACACCCAGACACACGCACACGCACACCCACAAACACACCCACAAACACACCCACACACACAAACACACACTCACAC
>NC_069004.1:27094233-27095386 GCF_001194135.2 Octopus bimaculoides
ATATATATATATATATATATACAAAACTCTACTTTTAGATTTAGATTTAAGGAAATGTAAACCATTTTCCTGTTGGGGCAGTAATATACATTGTAAAATGCTAGAAGTATTTAGAATAAGGAATATATTAATATTTGTATGGTGTTGCTTGCGGCTAAATCCAAAAAGTTTCATTACAGTAAAGAAATATTGTAGTATTAAATAATTTTTTTATTTTATTACTTAAAGTACATTTCTATTCACAGTATATGACTTGTCAGGCACACTTTGCATACGAGGTCTGATCAATAAGTATCCGGAGTGTTGCCATAGTAACGAAGTTAAAGCACGAAGAGTAATGCTAATGGAATGGGTACAGGTTGATCTTGGACTCTGCTGTGCTTGCACACTAAGTTTTACCGTTCCAAATCACTTCTGCTGTTTACAGCAATGCTTGGAAGGAAGGGGTGTAACGTGTGATCGTAGAACTGAACATGATAGAGAAAGTTGTCATGGTGATATCTGCTCAAAGATCTACGCAAAGTTGCATAAAGTTTATGGAGAGGAGTTTATGGGTCGCTCACAAGTGAACGTGTGGTTCACACGTTTCCAGGATGGCCGAAAAGTTGTTGATATTGACGAACGTTCGGAAAACCCTGCAACCAGTAGCACAGAGAAGAACATTACAGATGTACGTGCAGCTGTGAGGGGGAAATCGTCGGATCAACATCCTTGAGTTATCAGAGGATGTGCAGATTAGTTACAGTTCAGCTCAGTCCAGAACATTTGGGTATGAGTGAATCTTCTTTATCGTTTGGTTTGGGTTTGAAAGTTCAAAGTGGACTAAATCTTTCATATCCCACAAAACAGATAACAACACCTTACGTGGGTGAAGACCTTCTTTAACCTGGGTTGCTGGTGCTTCTCCTTTCCTTACCCACTGTCTTCGGCGCTTGACATATTTATAGAGAACCCATTTCTCGTCATCAGTCACTATTCGGTCCAAAAAGATTCATTCGTGAGACGCGACAGCAAAGTAGAGCACACAGTCACTCTCTGTGCGCGATTAGACTCGGGAAGTTTGAGGAACCAATTGCCTATATAGTACTAGGCTTAATGTGTGTGTCTTCTCCCCACGTTACTGCTTGACAACCGGTGTTGTTGTGTTTACGTT
>NC_069004.1:27095716-27097660 GCF_001194135.2 Octopus bimaculoides
GTGTGTGTGCCTGTGTGTGTGCCTGTGCCTGTGAGCGCGCGCGCGCGCGTGTGTGTGTGTGTGTTATTCTTAAACAGGATTACTATAGAGTGTCTTCACAGTCTCGGCCCGTTAAGCCAAAGTCGGCAGTCTGACGATGGTTTAGCTGGCCGAAACTTCGAAGTCATTGTCAATAACATCCCTGTTTAAGAATAATAAATTTACACGGTACAAAAGTATAGAATAAACCCAACAGATGAATGTAAAATTGTTTTTATTTTTCTTATGACTAAATACAAAACCAAAGCTCTCGCCACAGGGAAAATGATATCTGAAATACAGCAGTAATTACAGATACTTGAACAGGAATGTATATTTTCATTACAAATATTCAACGTGTTCCAATATTTACACGAATATTTGATATATGCGAAAACCATTGGAAAATATTGTTTTAGTTTCTCTTTAGGGGAATTCTCACTTCCCAATCACACATTCACACATATTCCTCACGTGTGTATGTGTGTGGGTCTATGTTTGTGTGTGTATTGGTTTGTATATTAAGGTTGTGTATTTGCTTAATTGTGTGTATGAGTGCGTACATTTTGTTGTCATGTTCGTATGTATGTAAGCGTGTGTTCTTATATATGTGTTTGTATATGTGTATGTATATATAAAGATATATATATATATATATATATATATATATATATATATATATATATATATATTGAGAGAGAGAGAGAGAGAGGGTGGATACATATATACAAACATAACGAAAGAGATATATAAAAGAGGGATGGAAAGAGAGAGAGGGGAGAGAGAGAAAGAGAGAATGAGTTAGGCAGACCTAAAGGTAGATAGATAGATAGATAGATAGATAGATAGATAGATAGATAAACTTACCTGCATACATATATACATATCTGTGAGTCTGTGCGTTGAACCAGAGATTGTTTGTTTGCTTGCGTGTGCGTATGTGTGTATTTCTGTTTTTCTCTGTTTCCATGAGATTTAATGGACATTTGACTTCTGTTTCAAGCAGTCACCAGTGAGACCATCTTAAATCCTCCCTTGTCGATTCATATACAATAACTTTGTTTAACTTGCTGCAAAAATCTTACAAATGGATAACAGAATTTCTATTTCTCATCTCACAATGGTAACGACACCATGTGTGTGTGTGTGTGTGTGTGTGTGTGTGTGTGTGTGTGTGTGTGTGTGTGTGTGTGTGTGTGTGTGTGTGTGTATGTGTATTGCCCATAAAATATTTGTTCGGCCATCTTGAATGACAGATGATACATTTCTACACACGTAGGATTTAGAGCTTGAACGTAAAACGAACAGATTTGATACGGCAAAAGTATTTAGTCCGACTTTGTGACGTTTTGGTGAGCACAGCGCTCTTTAATATTTCAATATTAATGGTTGAGAAAAAAGGAAAATGCTCATTAAAAATATTACATTTACTATAATCTGTCTTTTATTGTATTTTAATGTATATATTTTATTGCTCAATACTTTTAGATTCTTATTAAAATTGATAAATATTTACAGTTCATCAAACGATGTTATTCATTATACGCTTCGCTTCCTTGCATATAGTTGATTACATTTATCTAGAACAAAGTGTTTGCATCAGGCTTTTCATATTCCACCACGTCACAGCACTCTCTCTCTCATTCTCTGTCTCTTTCTCCTTCCCTCTCTCTCTATCTATCTATCTATCTATCTATCTATCATTTATCCACGCCATCAATTCTAATATGTGTACCCCTAAAACAACATACACACAAAAAAGCATTCGTGTATATATACATATACGAATACACACTCGTACACTGATAACACGCAATCATAATCTATAAACCTATACATACATGTTTCTTTGTGCTTATATATAAATTACATTTATATATATATATACATATATATATATATATACATATATATATATATATATAT
>NC_069004.1:27097756-27099096 GCF_001194135.2 Octopus bimaculoides
ATGTATGTATATATATATATATAATATACAGACTATATTTATTATATATAGATATATATAAACATAGATAGATAGAGAGAGAGAGAGAGAGAGAGAGAGAGAGAGAGAGAGAGATCCACGAATATTTATTCGCTTTCATAAAATATAGACATAAACTATACATAAATATATAAATGATATTTTTTCCAAAAAATAAAATACCAATGAGTTATTTCAGTAATTATAAAAGTTTATCACAACTCATTTATATTCTAACGCAGTTTCAATCCTTGGTTGAAGTAATTAATTCCTCTGTAATTATGGCTTCTAAGAATAGGTGTGTGGTTATGAACCATGTGATTCCGCGTTCGCCCTAGCAGCGCCGCTGGATTTCGTAGATTAAGCGCAACCGACACAGCACCCAACACAAGCACACACTTTTGCACACACACTGAACTGGTATTCCGTCAGTCACGGCGATTAGAGTTCCAGTTGATCTGCTCAACGGAATAGCCAACTCATGAAATTAACTACAAGTGGCTGAATGCTCCGCAGACACGCGTAGCTTAAATGTTGTTTTCAGGGAGATTCAGCGTGACACAGAGTGTGACAAGGCTGACCCCTTTTGAAATACAGGTACAACTCATTTTTGTCAGCCGAGTGAACTGGAGCAATAAAGTAAAATAAAATGTCTTGCTGAAGGAAATAACGCGCCGCTGGGCATCGAACTCACGATGTGCACCCTGGCATCATGAGCTGAATACCCTAAACACTAAGCCATGTGACGTCACTACATACACCTATATTGTGTGCACATATTTTATTGCATGTATGTGTTTATGTGTGTTAATGATTGTGTATATGGTTGTATGGCTTTTTTGTGTTTTTTTAAGGTGCGTGGCTTAGCTGTTAGGGTATTCGTCTCAAAATCATAAAGTCGTGAGTTCGATTCCCGGTGACACGTTGTATTCTTGAGCAAGACACTTTATTTCACGTTGCTCCAGTCCACTCAGCTGGTAACAGTGAGTTGTACTTGTAATTCAGAGTGTCAACCTTGTTTACATTCTGTGCCATTCTAAATCCCCCTAAGTTAAAAGGACGTGTGTCTGTGGAGTGCTCAGCCACTTGCATGTCAATTTCACAGGTAGGCTGTTCCGTTGATCGGATCAACTGGAACTCTCGTCGTCATAAACGGCGGGGTGCCAGTTTCGTTTTACAAACGGGAATAGAATCGATATTTATGAGCTGAACTATTCTGTAGAATGTTTTGGTGTAAAATTTTAGGGTCTTGAATCATTCATGAAGCATCGCAAACAATAGTCTGTGTGTGTGTGTGTGTGTGTGTGTGTGTGTGTGTGTGT
>NC_069004.1:27099754-27100790 GCF_001194135.2 Octopus bimaculoides
ACCGTATTTTTAAAGTGATATTAACTTTGGGATATTTTTTAAATATGAAAAGAAAATTTTTTGTAATGGTATTCACTTGAAAATAATTTAAAAGAAAACATTAAAATATTGTCTGTTTAAAGAAAGCTAAAATATAAATACTTACTGTATAAACAACTTACATTTTTTATATCACTTTCATTTTAAAATATTTCTAAATGATTAAAATATTGTGTTTAACATTTACAGTAAAAAAAAAATCGTATTTTTTCGTTGGCAACTCACTGTCTAATAGAAAGATAAGAGTTTCTCCACTTTCAAAATGAAGATTATTTTCGGAACATTATCCCATTATGCACCGTTTTGAATATTTATACCCCGAAAATCTCTAATATCTTGAAAACCAGTTTACCGATTTACGCGAAACTTTCATTCCGTTCGTATTAACATTTCAGAGTAAATTTAATTCATAGAATTTTCCTATTATGCGCCAGTTTGGCTGAGTAACATTGCAAGCAAACAAGATTCAAACTGACTTTTAATGTATTATATATGTATGTATGTATGTATGTATGTATGTATGCATGTATGTATGTATGTATGTATGTATGTATTATGTGTGTATATACATATATATGTATATGTATGTGTATATATATATACTTATTGTGTGTACAGTTTGTGACAGACCATGCCTTTATTTTGTAGGGCTCAAATATAATTTGCGGACCCATGGAAAACGAAACCCCACCAACTATTCTGCCTATATGTTTGTGTACACCTTTCAATGCCATGTATGCCATGAGGTCTGCAAATCTAACGGAGGCCTCAAAAGACATTTTAAGATGCACAAAGATCAGAACTTATCTGCAGCACTTGGTGGTCCAAATCAGATATGCAATCTATGTGGGTGTCTTTTCAATACGTTGTCTGGTTTAAAGGGCCACATCAGACGCCATGACGGATCTAAGATGTAGGTACAAGAGGTGGTCAGAGTCTGCATTAGGAGCAGAAAGCCACCATGTGTGTGTGTGTGTGTGTGTATATATATATATAT
>NC_069004.1:27103889-27106906 GCF_001194135.2 Octopus bimaculoides
GCAAGTGGCTGAGCACTCCACAGACACGTGTACCCTTAACGTAGTTCTCGGGGATATTCAGCGTGACACAGAGTGTGACAAGGCTGGCTCCTTTGAAATACAGGCACAACAGAAACAGGAAGTAAGAGTAAGAGAAAGTTGTGGTGAAAGAGTACAGCAGGGTTCGCCACCACCCCCTGCCAGAGCCTCGTGGAGCTTTAGGTGTTTTCGCTCAATAAACACTCACAACGCCCGGTCTGGGAATCGAAACCGCGATCCTACCACCGCGAGTCCGCTTCCCCAACCACTGGGCCATTGCGTCTCCACTCCCGGCTGCTAGAGAAGAATAATAATAACCACGTTGATCTCATCGGACACAGAGATCATAGAATGTCCAAGAGATGGACACAGCTTCCTCCTTCCAACCATACCTGTAACTGAAAGACCAACTTCTTCATTTTCTTGTCACTTCCTTGACTAGTAATAATGGTTTAAGATTTTGTCATAGCTGCTAGTTTGCGGGAAGGGACTATGTTGATTAACTCGACCCGATGCTTAACTGGTACTTATTTTATCGACCTCAAAGTGATGAAATTCAACGTCGACTCCGGCGGAATTTGAACTGAGAACGTAAAGACAGATGAAATGCTGCTAAGCAATTATTCTTGCGTATTAACGCTTTTCCCAGTTTCCTGTCAAAAATAATGCTTTCTACTCAAGGCACAAAACTTGAAATGCTGAGCGAGAGGGCTAGGCGATTAAATTGAAACCAGTGCTCAACTGGTACTTATTTTATTGACCTCGGAAGGGTGAAAGACAAATTCAACCCAGATGGAATTTGAAATCAGAACGTAAAGACAGGCGAAATGCCGTTAAGAATTTTGCTCGGCGTGCTAACGATTCCGCCACGCTTATTTCAGAGCACATCAAGGCACATCGGGGTACATCGAGGCACATACTTCACTAGTATGATAACCACTAAGCTAAATACCTACCATTAAACTAAATACCTCCACCCCGAGGTGTTTTAACTTCTCCACTTGCCTCGGTGATGTTCCGCTAAAATGCAGAACGCCCTGGGAAGGCTTTCTTCAGAGGATCAATGTCTCTTACATCACAATATTAATTCTCATCCCTGCCTTGTAGTACTCTTATGTATATAATAAAGAAATGCGCCCTTTTAAAGCCTAGCCATGCTCATGGGCCCGGTTTCCCGGTTTCAATGGCGTATGTGTTCCCCAGCTGGACGGGACGCCAGTCAAACGAAGCGTTACTCATTTTTGGCAGCTGAGTGGACTGGAGCAACGTGAAATGAAGTGTTTTGCTCAAGAGCACAACGCGTCGCCCGGTCCAGGAATCGAAACCACAATCTCACGATCATGATGCTGACATCCTAACCACTAAGCCACGCGCCTCCACACTTTTATGTATAGGATAGTAAAAATGAAAGGGGTGTACATGTTTTCGAATAGGTAATATTCGTTGTACAAACCAGGAAATACGCTTAACCATGTTATGTACTTGAGTCGCCAAAAACTAATCTCTACTACGCTAAAGACAACATTAAACCTGAACGTTGTAAAAAAGCGAAGCTTAGTCCATAAAACAAGAAAATCCATCATTTGGTGCTTGAAGTGGAAAGATGTATAACTTCGAAGGTGAAACGATAGAAATTGGTAAGATAAAACCTTAAAGTTACAACATGAAGTAGACAGCTCCGTTTATTAATTCATTTCAAGGCAGCATTTACAAGGAATGATAGATGCAGGTTGCTTAAAGTTGATATTTCTCGGGTCAAACAATATGTTGGAAGTGAAATAGATATTGATTCGTTAGTATAGAATATAAGAAGGTGATAAATTTTATATTATAGAGTGAATAAGAATTTATGAGGTCTGCGCATTTCTAAATGATGTAGATAAATTGCATTATCTATAAACCGGAAATAGAAAGTCTATTATGAGGCTACTGCCTGATCTGTCACGATCCCAAATTTGAAACAGCTTAGTACAGGTTGTATGAAGAAGCAAATAACATTCCACAAAAACTGGAATTTTCAACGTCATTATTTTTGATGTTCTATATATATTGAAAGATATAGATATATATGGGAAAAACAATAGGGTTGGAAATGACTTATTGTTGTTGTTGGTACTCCGTCGCTTACGACGTCGAGGGTTCCAGTCGATCCGTGAAATTAACGTGCAAGTGGCTGAGCACTCCACAGACACGTGTACCCTTAACATAGTTCTCGGAGAGATTCAGTGTGACACAGTGTGACAAGGCTGACCCTTTGAATTATAGGCACAACAGAAACAGGAAGTAAGAGAGAAAGTTATGGTGGAAGAGTACAGCAGGGAGCCTCGTGGAGCTTTAGGTGTTTTCGCTCAATAAATACTCACAACGGGGAATCGAAACCGTGATCCTATGACCGCGAGTCCGCTGCTCTAACCACTGGGCCATTGCGCCTCCACTGGAAATGACTTATATATAAATATATATACAGAATAGCGATCTAATCGAAAGGTACGCTGCGTAAGTGCTGTAACGGGTTATCAGGGTTCCAAGCTCGTAACCGAGACGGGAGCTATATATGTTTGTGAAAGAGGACAACAAACGCCAAGGCGTATGTATATATGTATATGTGTGTGTATGTATGTGCGTGGGTATGTGTGCATCATTGTGAGTGTGTCTTTACGTCTGTTTGTCCCCCCATCACTGCTTGACAACCGGAGTTGGTGTGTTTACGGCGCTGTAACTTAGAGCGGTTGGGTAATAGAATAAGTACGAGGTTTAAAAATTAGGTACTGCGGGTTGATTCATTTGACTAAAAATTCTTGAAAGTGGTGCTTCCAGCATGACCGCAGTCTAATGGCTGAAACAAGTAAAAAAGACAAAGATCTCTTTCTCCACAGTTTCCTCCCTATCACAATCCACTTACAAACCTCTGCTGTACAGTGGAAGACGCATACCCCATGTGCCACTATTGTGTTGTGAAGGCAGGAACGTCATAGATACAAACCGAACTTCCTCACTGG
>NC_069004.1:27109110-27111170 GCF_001194135.2 Octopus bimaculoides
TATTGTCATAGATGCCCTGGGAATGACAGCGAAACGGGCTGATTACTACCTAGCTCAGATACCAGGAAACCCCAAAATGGCTGAAGTTCAAAAGATAGTGCTCATGGGAACTGCCCATATCCTACGTAAAATACTGTCTATGTGATCTCAAATTTTAAAGCAAACATAATTTTCTTATGGTTTCTTAAACATTCACTTGAACAAAACTGTACAAATCCAAATATATGGTACCCTAGGCATAACACCTACATGAACTTCTAACTTGTTGTCTCTTGAGGTCTCTGGGTGAGACTTGGATCCAACTTGTACAAATGCAAAACAAAAGTCAAACAAAAAATAATAATAATAATGATAATAATAATAATAATAATTAACCAGGTTGATTTTTAATTTCAAACTAATCAAGGTGAGGCTGTTATTTCTGTTTGCATGTTGTTGTCGCAATTGCTGCTGAGGCTGATGCTGCTGTTCCTGTTGTTTAGCCTTAGGTCAGAGTTGAATTTGGCCTATTGCTAAAATTATTATTATTATTATTATTATTATTATTATTATTATTATTATTATTATTATTATTATTATTATTATTCCTTCGCAACACAGTGTAGGTAAAAATGCATCCGGAGTCTTTAGTCATCTCTCAAGTCTCAACAAGGACCTCAGACAGATGAGACTTTCCTTAAGATGTGCGCTCTGCCCAATGAGGCTGCTTTTTGCAAGACATCAATCTTGCATGGGATTTCCAGATGCCTTAAGAAATTTTTGAAGTTTCAATGGGATTGAGTCCAGTGCTCCAATCATAACTCTTATCAGTTTTACATTACCCTCTCACATTCCACTTTCAATTCGGTGATTATTATTATCATTATTATTATTATTATTATTAATATTATTGTTGTTGTTGTTGTTGTTGTTGTTGTTGTTATCAATTCATATTTTAAGTCAGTAACGGTATCATAATTTGTATTTTATTTTATTTTATTTTATTTTATTTTATTTTCAGGTAACTTATCACTTTCAAATTAATTATGCAGGCTAAATTACGTAATAGTATAAATGATAATGATTTTATTTTGTTGAAACAGTTGTTGAGCACAATTAAATTATGAATTATTCGTGAAATATATGCCTTTCTGCTGTTTATTCTAAATAGTGTATTATTGGTTTAATTCAAAGTTCAAATTTCGAGGTAGTCAACTTGACTTTTCATTCTTCCGGGGGTCGATAAACCAAAGGACCGCTCAAGTACAGGGGGTGAGGTAATTCACTTCTCTCTCACAAAATGTCTAGTCTGAAAGGTAATACCCAACACCAGGGTAGACGTACCGCACGCCAGTCCAAGGGTTCCTTTCTGCTTGTCTTTTAGACATTATCCTCCATCGATCGCCAGCTTGTCAAGCCTGTCGTGACATTATCATAGAACAGAGCTATGTTAAATGAAGTGTTTTACCCAAGAACACAAAGCATTTCCGTTCTAGAAATTGAGACCAAAACCTTACGATCCTGAGTCCAGCACCCTAACCACTAAGCCACGCGCCTGCACAGGTCTGTGACTTTAGAAGAAAATCAATTTCATTTAATTTAATGTCATATTTTTAACGAGATTGGTAAGTTTAGCTCTTTATGACAATTTCAATTCTAAGTGTAATTTCAGAAACGAACCCAAATTCTACAGCTATAGTCACATCTCTCTCTGTGTCTCTCTTCCTTTCTCCTCTCTACTCCCTCTCCATATCTCTTGCACAATCTTTCTCTCTCTCTCTCTCTCTCTCTCTTTCTCTCTCTCTCTCTCTCTCACTTTCGCTTGTCCTTTCTCATTCTCCCTCTGTATGTGTCACATACACATGCAGTCACATATGCAAACATATATATACACAAACACCAAACGCATACATATTCACACGAGCACACACTTCAACGTACACACAAAATCTGTTTTTCTCCTAACTCTCCCCATTCCTCTTACTTTTCTTCTAAATATTCCCTTTAACTCTCACTCACACGCATCATTCACCTCTCTCCTCATCTTTATCTAACTTTCTTTTTCCGTTTTCTTCTCGCTG
>NC_069004.1:27114778-27119513 GCF_001194135.2 Octopus bimaculoides
CAATGTACTATGTATGCTGTAGTGTATATATTTTTTTATACGCTTTCTTTGTTTTGTTTTATGCGTATGCCCATATTTAGAGGTCTTTCAGTAATGGAAGAGAATATAACATTCTATAGAAATACATGTAGATATTACTTTTAGCAATTTACAATGTGCATTTGTTTTCGTTTTTCTTTGTATTTTGACGAGCTTGTTTTATTTTTATTGCTTTTTTATATTGTTGGGGCTTTTTGTTTTGTTTTTTTGTTTTTTGTTTGATATTCTTTTTTTTTTATAGTCTCAGAAAGTGTCATGTTGGCTTGAGACCAAACATGGTTGCTGAAAACGGGACAGCTATATGGAAAGAAAGAAAGAAAGAAAGAACGAAAGAAAGGATAAAGGAAGGAAGGAAGGAAGGAAAAAAGGGAGAAATAAAAAAGATAATGGGGATAATGATGATGATGATTATTGGAGTGATGGTGAAGGTAGCGACAGTGGAGGCGGTGATGGTGGTGGTAGTGGTGGTGGTGATAATGATGACGATGGCGATCATCATCATCATCATCACCATCATTTAACTGGTACTTTATTTTATCGACCACAAATTGAGAAAAGACAAAGTTTCAGTTACAGGGCGGGATTTGAACTCAAATCAGCTTGTAGAACCGGAACAAATACTGCAGGATATTCTGTATGATGCACAAACGATTCTGTTTAAGTTATTCTGATGTAAACATATAAATTAGAAGACTAAAATTATCAGACTTTTGTGACAGCAAACAGTTGATCAAAGATTATCTGGATATGGCCATCTCGTCATTTTCTTGTATTTAGTACCACAGTAGCCTTCTTTCTAAAATTGTCGGATGAGATTTGCAGATATTTTTAATAGATCATCGAGCAGCTTCGTGGAGGTGTTGCTTCATTGACTCATGAGACAATATATTAATATATTTTGCATAAATAGGGCTGTGCAATAATGGTTTCAGATTCAAGTACAAGTAATTTTGAGTGGAGGAGCTAATTTTATACCACCAGCCTAAGTACTTCAGAAATACTTTATCTTCTTCTCTTCTTCTTCTTAATCATTTTTGCCCCTTGTGGAGCATAGGGCCTCAACAGTTATTTTCCACTTTTTGCGGTCATTGGCGTGTTTCTTGGCTGCTTCCCATGTCAGGCCGGTAGTCCTGAGCTCGTCCAAAATGCTCCACTTCCATGTCTGCTTCGGGCGTCCTCGCTTCCTTTTCTCTTGCAGATTCCAGTTAAGTGCTTGTCGTGTCACATTTGAGGGTTCTTTCCGCAGTGTGTGTCCGATCCATCTCCATTTCCTTCGTCTAATCTGAACATGTATGGGCTCCTGGTTGGCCCTTTCCCACAGGTCGGTGTTTGGCACTCTGGCGAACCACTTCAGATGGAGGATCTGCCGGAGACATTTGTTGATGAAGGTCTGGATCTTCTTGTAGTTGCTGCAGGTGGCTTACCATGTTTCAGAGCCATACAAAAGCACAGATTTATCTTAGCCATCCCAAAATGATTAATCGAACCCAAAACGTGGAGCTATAAAGAGATGTTGAATAACAAAATCGATAGTGCATCACACAACTAAATAGCTTGGCAGAATTTAGCAGTGTCTTCGTATGTTCTGATATCAAATCCTGACGATGCCAAACTTTGTATTTTATTCTTTGGAGGACGATAAGCTATAGTATCAGCCGTGCACAAGGGTAAACCTAAAGAACTGTTCCATACCACAAAATATTCAGCTATGCATCAATGTTAGTGATCATATATCAGGTTGATTATCATTGGTGCATGTATGTGGTAGCTCGATCTGAAAAAAGCAGCAACAAAGTTACTCTGAAATTATATCGTACCCTTTTAAAAAAATTAAGGGTAAATTGGGAAGATATTTTTTCTCTACACACTCAAAGAAGTGAATCATCGAGGTTGGAGTGCTTTTGATCATAACTGGTTGATCAGGTTTGAGCTTCAGCCAAACAACGCCAGAATATTAGGTCGGTTAAGGCGGCAGGCTGGCAGAAACGTTAGCACGGCGGGCGAAATGCTTAGTGGTATTTCGTCTGCCGCTACGTGCCTTGCCTGGCGTGCTAATGATTTTTTTCTACTCTAGGCACAAGGCCCGAAGTTTTGGGGAAGGGGCCAGTCGATTAGATCGACCCCCAGCGCGCAACTTGTACTTAATTTATCGACCCCGAAAGGATGAAAGGCGAAATCGACCTCGGCGGAATTTGAACTCAAAACGTAAAGACAGACGGAGTACCACCTTGAAATTAGTCCATAATATCATCTCCCAACACAATTCTTCGCACATGGTAAGATGTATGTTGCATTATCAAGAGCGTCAGGAAAAGAAAATATAAAAATATTAAACGAGATAAATGAAAAGGGTCCATTTACTGACAGTTGTGACTGCCAAAAAATTCTACAGTGATGTGAGACATTCATAACTCTCTTTTAATTGAAATATATTTAAGTCTTCTTTTAATTACTAGGAAAGGGACACTAGAAACACTTAAGACATCTATAAGTGAATATAATGAAACAATAATTTAGCAAAACTCAACTCTTCATATTGGTAAATGTAATTCCTTAATTCCCAGCAGAGCATCTATTTTCTAATTCACTCAAGTGAAGATTCATGAACATTTTCCCTTGACAGTCTCATCTCTTTTCCAATTTTTATTATCATCTTTTTCAAATGTATCATGGATTATTTTACTGATTACAGAATAAACTATAACAGAGTCTTTGTTCAATTCATGAGCATATTGTTAATTTAGTTTATAATTTATGTATCATATCTATATGTGTATATAATATTAATATACGCAACACATATGCCAGCAGAAAACCGACCGGAGGGCGGTTTTTCTGCTAGTGTACTTAATAATCGGTTCAAATTTTGGCACAAGGCCAGCAAGTTTTAAAGGGAGAAGGAAGTCGATAACATCGATCCCCAAGATAGGACACAAATAGTACTTATTTTATCAACCCGCTCTCCCACCCATCGAAAGGGAATAAAAAAACAAAGTCGACCTCAGCGGAGTTTGAACACATAACGTAAAGAGTTGGAATAAATGCCAGTAACCATTTTGTTCGGTGTACTAATGAATCCGCCAACTCACAGCCTCCCACTGTATATTTAATAACATAATTTATATAAACGATAACAAAACACCTCAGTTATTACTTGAAGCAAAAATACTACGAAGTATTATGACACCTATTGACCTCCATATATCTAAATATATATGTTTTTGTTTACTCAGAATGTTTTTCGCTTGTATTTACTTTTTTCTAAATACAGAAGCTAAAATTGAAACGATACATACTAGATTATGTTTTGCATCATATTTTTAATAGTTATTTTTTTATTGTTTCACTTTTATTTAGTTATTTTTATTTCTATTTCTTATTTATTTTTAATTTAGTTTTTTTTTCATTTTCATTTACTGATGATTCTGTAAATGGAAATGTAGAACACATCTCATGAAATTATATTCTCTTCTTAAGATACTTTCGAATTTTTTTCTTCCTTTTATTTCATTGAAACAGAAATAATTGTTTCATAATAATAATAATTATTATTATTATTATTATTATTATTATTATTATTATTATTATTATTATTATTATTATTATTATTATTATTATTATTATTATCATTATTATTATTATTATTACTGTTGTTATTATTATTAGTATTAGTATTATGTTTTCATTGGTGGTGTTTCTTGTTTTATTTTTTTCGTTCTGTCTTGTTTTTGTCGTGGCTGTTTGTTATGATTTTTCTGGTTATTTTTTCCTGCCTTTTGTTCTTTCAGAAGCTAATTTTTGCCTTCAGCCGAACTTAGAGTACATTATACATTGACTAGACGTTGAAGAGGAAAAACTAAATAAAAACTAGCGAGTCAAAGGTGTCTCTAAACAGCAGCAACATCACAACGGTACAACATCCCCATCACCACCACATCCCCATCACCACCACAACAATCTGCGGTTGTAGCACAACATATTACCATCTCTACAGAGAAGAAATTGCGGTTCTAGGCTGTTACAGCACCACAATATCATAATAAAACACTACTGCCACCACCACCAACAACAACAACAACATCACTCTCTCCCAGCCAAAACTGGAACCCTTGTCGTGTAGCTCCACCAATGACAGAAAATGCTGTAAATTCTTTTCGAAATCACACTCCTTCGTCTTAAATTGGAAAGGAGACATTAAACAACATTGTTTATCTGAAATACATTCGAAAGCATGGCCATGGCTGGAAGACTTTATCGTCGATCATCTTAATTGGGATTAACCTGAGTACTTACAATCACAACATAAACAATGGCATGGCTTTGTGGTTAAGAAGTTCGCTTTCAAACCACGTGGTTTCCGGTTCAATTCCACTGAGTTGTACCTTGAGTAAGTGTTTGCTACAATACCTTTGGGGCGATCAATGTCTTGTGAGAGAATCTGGTACGCAGAGACTCTGCTCTATGGAAGCCCGTCGTATATATATTTATAAATAAGTATACCGATCATATCAAGTGGCCAGCATGGGATAAAAACCTTATAGGTAATAATTATTATTAAAATTATAATTAAGGTATTTAAAAGATACCACCTTGCTAGATATAGCAGTCAAGTTTTGACTACTATCGCTAGCATGGTAGGATCTTTTAGATACGCTTCATTACAATATATATATATTAATATATATATATATATATA
>NC_069004.1:27120319-27123218 GCF_001194135.2 Octopus bimaculoides
GTAAGCCTATTATTTATTCTATCGATCGCTTTTGTCGAACAGCTAATTTACGGGTATATAAACACACCAGCATCGATTGTCAGGCGATGGCAGGGACACAGTTTCCGTCTACCAAATCCACTCACAAGGCTTTGGTCGGCCCGAAGATATAATAGAAGACACTTACCTAATGTGTCATGTAGCTGGACTGAACCCGGAACCATGTGGTAAGGGAGCAAACTTCTTACCACACAGCTACGCCTGTGCCTACTTATTTAATTCTAAGATGTAAATGGTGATGGATATAGGCAGATGTGGAATAAGAGTGATGGGTTAGGGTTAGGGTTAGGGTTAGATGTATCGTTAAGAAGATACGTATGCACACACATATACACATATTTATACATATACTTAGATAAATTATACATATAGAGACATACATATATACATGCAGAAACATATGTATACTCATATAAACATATAAACATATACACAAACACAAACAAATATGCAGGCATATAAACATATACGCATATATATACATATATACACCCATAGATAGATAGATAGATAGATAGATAGATAGATAGATAGATAGATAGATAGATAGATAGATAGATAGATAGATATACCGTATGTACTCGTATATAATTTACACCCCATTTTTTCAGTTAAAATCAAAACATCGAATATAAAATACTGTGGATAGTAAATACTATCATATATATATATATGAGAGTATTGTAGTTCGCTTGAAGCATTGTGTATTGTTTGTAAAGAATAAAAATTTTAGAATGGTACAACAATGCACTATAAAACAAAAAATGGACTATACACCTGTTGTAATTTGGTTATCTATAGTCCGATATATATATATATATATATATATATATATATATATATATATATATATATATGCATGCATGTATGTATGTATGTATTTATACACATACAGACACACACATACAACACACACACAAATATATATATATGACAATATTTACTCGAGTATAAGTCGTACTATTTTATATCGGATGTATATAAACGTTACAAAAACAAAAAAACACCGCATCGATTTCTTAAAACACGAATAACACAACATATAAATGTGACAACTATTGACTCCATGTTACATTTTATTATTTTATTTGCAATATTTCAATATATCTTATGTTTCTTAAGTTATTTCTTTGTCAATAATGAAACTAAAATTGAAACGATTCAAAGTTGATAGTTTTTAGTTTCGTATTTTGTAATTCGTTGTTTTATCTCTTCTTTATTTTTTCTTTCCTTGTTTTTGTTTTGTTTTGTTTTTTTTTCAATTTTCTCTTTATAGTTACTGTAAATTCTGTAAAAAGAAATGTTGAACACACTTTATGAAATCATATTTTCTTGTTTTCAGGCGAGATTCCAATTTACATTATTTATTTCTATTTTATCATCATAAAATAATCATTATTATTATTATTATTATTATTATTATTATTATTATTATTATTATTATTATTATTATATCATATTGACAAAATGAATATTTTTTATATTTTATTTTTATTACATTATTTTATAATATATTGGTTTTGTTTTCTTTGTTTTTTTTTGTTTTTTTGTCGTTTCTTCTTTCATTAAATGAAGTTAATTTCTTTCTTCAACCAAACTTAGAGTACATTTTGTGTTGGCTGGACGTGGAAGAAACAGGAACACTGGCACACTAAAGAAAATGCTTCTAAAACAGCAACAACATCGCGACATCACAACATCGCAACATCGCAACATACCACCATCATCATCACCACAATTACGGCTTCCAACAAGAATGGGACCTTTATATGATATTTTGGGCTTGCTAGAAAAATGCAACGAAATTTAACAGAAATCACAGTACTGTCTTAATTGAACGAATTCTTTCAGTATCCAAAAAGCGTTTGGAACACCTTTGATTATAGTTCTGCTTGACCATGAGTTGAACGATGGAGTGTGCTTACATATTTCGTTTATTTTGTATATAGGCACGCCTCTGTGGTTAAGAATCTTGTTGTGTAGCCACGGGTATGAGGATCAGTCCCACTGCAAGGCACCTTGGGCAAGTGTCTTCTACTAAAGTCTCAGTCTTTGTGTGAATTTTGTAGGCGGAAACTGTGTGGAAAACCGACGTGTATATATGAACATATACGGGTGTGTATGTACGTGTGTGTTTTGTGTTTACTTTTGTAGTTGACAGACAGTGCTGGTTTGTTTACGTGCTCGGCGAATCAGAACGGTAGGGTAATTACTGGGGTCGATTGGTCCGACTAAACACATTGAGGTAGTGCCCCAGCATGACCGCAGTCAAATGGCTGAAACAAGAAAAAGAGAAGAGATAGTAACTCTTATTTTCATTCAGACAAATAAGCTGTCTTGTGAATTTGTAAATAGCAGCCATTGCGAAAAGAGTTTTGAAAAAAATAAAATTTTTAAAAAAATTGTGTGAAATATAGCAAATTTTTTGAATTGGAATAAAATTAGCAATCTGTTAAAGTTAATTCTTCTTCTTCTTCTTTTTCTTCTTCTTCTTCTTCTTCTTCTTCTTCTTCTTCTTCTTTCCTTCTTTTTCTTCTTCTTTTCCTTCTTCCTCTTCATTTACTTCTGCTTATTTTTTTACTTCATCTTTCTCTTCTTTTCCTTTTTTCTTCTTTCGCTTTTTCTCCTCCTTCATCTTCTTATTAATCTTCTTCATCTGTTTCCTTCCTCCTCCTCCTCCTCCTCCTTTTATTCTTCTTCTACCTCTTCTTTTCCTTCTTCCCCTTCATTTTTTTCCTCTTCTACTTCCTTTTCTTTTCCTTTTTTCTTCTTTCGCTATTTCTTCTCCTTAACTTCTTCATTTTCTTTCTTCTTCCTCTTTTTCTTCATCATCACGATCATCATCACCATCATCATCTAC
>NC_069004.1:27124175-27125526 GCF_001194135.2 Octopus bimaculoides
GTGTGTGTGTGTGTGTGTGTGTGTGTGTGTGTGTGTGTGTGTGTGTGTGTGTGTGTGTGTGTGGATAGATAGATAGATAAATATGTGTATACGTACATATATGTTATATCCCCAGGTCGACCAATGCCTTGAGAGTGAATTTGGTAGACAGAAAAGTTCGGACACCCACCCCACGCGTGCGCGTGCGTATGTTTTTGCACGTGTCCTCACCACCGAGGGGCAGCCGGTGTTGCTTTGTTTACTTTCCGCTAAATTAGTCGTGAAATCTTGCATGCATTAATTTCAATCTTCCTTATCAATCACTGCATTGTTTTTTTCCAGGTACCAGGTAAAAAAAAATAAGCTCTGGGGTTGATATGCTCGACTAAAACCCTTCGAGGCGGTGCCCCAGCATGGCCGCAGACCAATGATTCTAAGAAGTAAAAGATGACAAATAAAATATATATTTATATGCAAGCTAGTCTAAGGCGGCGAGCGGACAGAATCGTTAGCATGCTGGTAAAAATGCCTAGCGGCGTTTCGTCTGTCTTTGCTTTCTGAGATCAAATTCCGCCTAGGGTGGCGTTGCCTTTCATCCTCTCGGAGTCGATAAAATAAGTACCAGTTGAGCTCTGGGGGTCGATGTACTTGACTGATCCCTACTCCCGAAATTGCTGGCCTTGTGCCATAATTTGAAACCGATGTATCAGCTAGTAGTCTCAATATGTCTGAATTTACATTTCGTTTCTGTATTTCTGTATCTGTTCTTTTTTGTTTGTTCTGTATTTTTTTCTTTGTTAATAGAAAAACTAAAATTGGAACGATACACAATAAAGTGTCTTGTTTCGTTTCGTTTAGTTTTTGTTTCATTCTCGTTTTGTTCTTTTTTTTTTAAGTTTTTGTTTTTTTTCTCCTTTCAGCTATACTGAATAATAGAATTCTGAAAAATGAAATATAGAACACATTCTATGAAATCATATTTTATTTTTTTAAAGAGATTTTTCAATGTTTTTATTTTTAATCTTTTAATTTATTTTTTATATATTTATTTATTTGCTTAATATTTTTTGCCTTAATAAATTGATTGAAGAGTCGTCAGGTTTCTTTTTTTTTGTTTCGTGAAGTTTTACACCGTTACTGGGTTTTTTTATTTTTTGCTTTTGTTGTTTTTTTGGCTTCCCTGCTTATCTGCTTTGTTTTGTTTCGGATGAGTTTATTTGTCTTTTTTTTTTTATATATTTGTCTACGAAGTTAATTTCTTTCTCCCACTGAACACAGAAGTACATTGGAAATCGGGAAGAAGAAGAAGAAGAAGAAGAAGAAGAAGAAGAAGAAGAAGAAGAAGAAGAAGAAGAAGAAGAAGAAGAAGAAG
>NC_069004.1:27125875-27127832 GCF_001194135.2 Octopus bimaculoides
GAAGAAGAAGAAGAAGAAGAAGAAGAAGAAGAAGAAGAAGAAGAAGAAGAAGAAGAAGAAGAAGAAGACGACGACGACGACGACGACGACGACGACGACGACGACGAAGAAGAAGCGAATATTCTTCCCATGTCCGAGTGAATATAATTTTATGCGCATATATAACAGATGTTCGTTTGTCTCACATTTTCTTCAAGTAAGATTTCACATAAGAATAGTTATCAGAGCTGAGTTGGTATGTTCTTCGGTTTTATTCCTGTCGACCTCCACGGAATTTGAACTCAGAACTTAAACACGGACGACATGTCGCTAAGCATTATGTCCGGCGCAGTAACGATTTTGCCAGCTCGCCGACTTAAGTATATGCAGCATTGGTTTCGAATTTTGGCACAAGTTCAGAAATTTCAACTGGTGCGCATTTTATCAATTACCACAGGACGAAAGGCAAAGTCGAACTCGGTGGAACTTGAGATCAGAACGTAAGAACGGAGAAAATGCCGCTAAACACTTTGTCCGACGCAGTAACGATTCTACTAGCTCACGGCCCTACTTGAAACGAGGATTTCATGACTTATATTTGTCAGATAAACTCGTCCGTGTTTTTCTGCTAGGGACTCCATCGTTGTATGTCTTAGAGAAGGTAAAATTTATCCAAATTTCAAAAACGACAAATAAAAGTTGTAGAGAAAGAATGAAGCTACAAATATAAAACATTACGATAGAAACTTTTCTTGGTAATTCAAATAATATTGGAAAATATTAAAACAGAAGAAAGTAGAGAAAAAAACGAACGAATTTATTTGACGACCTAATAAATATCGGTTCCAAATTTTGGCAGAAGGCCAGCAATTTCTGGGGAAAAAGGTAAGTCGATTATATCGACCCCAATCTTCAAGTTATATTTAATCTACCCCCGAAAGCACTAAAGGAAAATTCTACCTAAGCGGAATTCGAACTCAGGACATAAAGCCGGGTGTAGTACTGTTAAGTACTTTAGTAGGTGCGTTAACGATTCTGCCAGCACGCCGCTTTTGGAAGCTATAACATATATTTGACCTCCATATGTTTAAACTCATTATATTCTTTTTTTTTCCCCGGTATTTCAATATTTCTTTCGACCAAACAGAAACTAAAACTAGAACGACACATCGTGGATTATTTTTTATTTCATTTTTTTTTTATAACTCGTATTTTTTGCTAATTTTTTTAAACAATATTTTTGCCTTCCAGTTATTGATAATTCTGTAAATGGAAATGTAGAGCATATTTTATGAAATTATATTTTCTTTTTCTTAACAGACATTCCAATCTATTTTTATGCTTTATTAGATTGACAGAATGAATTGGAGTTTTTAATATATTTTCATAGATATCTTTGTTTCCTTTATGTTTTTATTTTGCTTTTCTTTTTTGTCTGGTTTTTTTTTTTTTCGTCTTCCTGTCAATGAAGCTGATTCTACTTTCGCCAACCGAACGTAAAGTGCAGTTTAAGTTGGTTTGACACGAATGAGGAAGCCCTAATCAACCAAACACAGAGCAGACATCACACGCAGAACAATTACTATACATTGCTATACTATATTCTTCCTTAAACACTGATTTTCAAAAAGCGGGGCTTCTTTTTGAAATTTCAACGGCGTTTATTCACTCGTGTGTTGTTGTTGTTGTTGTTGTTGTTCACACTCCGTCACTTACGACGTCGAGGGTTCCAGTTGATTCAATCAACGGAACAGCCTGCTCGTGAAATTAACGTGCAAGTGGCTGAGCACTCCACAGACACGTGTACCCTTAACGTAGTTCTCGGAGATATTCAGCGTGACACAGTGTGACAAGGCTGACCCCTTTGAAATACAGGCACAACAGAAACAGGAAGAAAGAGTGAGAGAAAGTTGTGGTGAAAGAGTACAGCAGCGTTCGCCACCATCCCCTGCCGGTGCCTCGTAGAGCTTTAGGTGTT
>NC_069004.1:27130663-27131622 GCF_001194135.2 Octopus bimaculoides
ATATATATAAATTAAATAATGAGGGTAGAAATTTATATTAATCAATTAAAAGCAGTGACTTACCATATTTAAAAAATCCGAAGACTAGAAATTATATTACATACAAATTAAGAGGAATGACCACCAAAGTGGACTCCTAATATGCTAAAGATAGACGTCAAATTTGCCTTACCAGAAAGAGTGTGTTCTCAAGAAAAATTTCAGCAAAACGCCAGAATGACATTTTTCTTGAGAACACACTATTCGTGGTAAGGCGATTTGACGTCTATCTTTAGCGTATTAGGAGTCCACTTTGGTGGTCATTCCTCTTAATTTGTATATATGTGTATACTAATACATCCATTTGTTGTTTAGACCACGGTCTTCGTCTGTTGTTTTTTTCGTGAATTCTTCTATATATGCATATATGTATACATGGGAATTGCTCCATCTTCACAGATGATTGTCGTACTCTGTGCTTCCTCATTGTGAATGGCATTTCTGACATTCCGTCCATGATCTATCAGATGACTTTTCAGCCCTGTTGCAGATCTGCATGGTTTGGAGTATATGTGGCAGGCGAAAGTTGTAGCTTACTGTGCACTTCCAAATTGTTAGGCCTGCACACGTCACTTCTCTTCCATCGCTATTGAACTTTCAGTATACAGAATGACAGATGAAGTCACCCTAAAGAGACATTTGTACCTCGCTGGATTATAGTGATCAACGCTTGTACAACACGAGTACCATTCTCTGAGCATCTCTGATTAGGAACTTGTGACAAGCAGAAGGGAGATTATTAGTGATCACATTATCTCGCATGGTTCTTCTCTTACAAGGATGCTGTGATTAGAGCTAGCGGTCCCCTCACTGTCAGTGGGTTTACTGTCTCTGACAGTGAGGGACACTAAGTGTATTTCTGCATGTATGTATATATGTATGTATGTATGTATGTATGTATGCATGCAAGTATGTATGTA
>NC_069004.1:27131722-27132310 GCF_001194135.2 Octopus bimaculoides
ATATATATATAGTTGGCCAACAGTCACCCGACAGTAAAACAAAATTCCTTAAGTACTATCTGTAATTCTGTATTGACTCAAATGAAAAATGTATCACTCAAGAAGGTTTGAACAATTTTCATGATGTTACATATTTAGATATTTAAAAATGAATGCGCCCTTTTAAAACCTATCCAGGTTCATGGGCCCGGTTTCCCAATTCCAATGGCGTATGTGTTCCCCAACGGGACGGGACGCCAGTCAAACGAAGCGTTACTTATTTTTGCCAGCTGAGTGGACTGGAGCAACGTGAAAGGAAATGTTTTGCTGAAGAACACAACGCGTCGCCCGGTCCAGGAATCGAAACCACAATCTTACGATCATGATGTTGACACCCTAACGACTAAGCCACGCGCCTCCACTACGTATTTAGATGCTTTTATTAAATTCATTCAGTTGTTAAAAATAAATAAATTTTGGAATTAAATGGTTTTGATTTACTGTCAGGTAACTTTTGGCCAGCTCTGTATATGTTTCAAATGAAAGGCAGTTAACCTCGGTGGAACTTGAATAGACTGAATACCGCAAAGAATTTTTTTTTTTTTTTTT
>NC_069004.1:27132416-27133986 GCF_001194135.2 Octopus bimaculoides
ATTATATATTGGTTTCAAATGTTGGCACACGACCAGCAAGTTCGAAGAACGGGGTGAATCGATTACATCGGCCCCACTGTTCAGATGGTACTTATTTTATCGATCCCGAAAGAATAAGCGACAAAACCAACCTCAGCAGAATTTGAACTCAGAACGCAAGGACGGACGAAATGCCGCTAAGACTTTCGTCCGGCGTGCTAATGGTTCTGCTTTAACAATGCCCTCATCTAGTCCTCACCTTGTTTGTTGTTAACACAACGTTTCGGTTCCAGCCTTCTTCAGGTATCTTGGGGAAATTTCGAACCTGGGTTCTCATTCCTAAGGTATTTTTTGATATTATTATTATTCAGGTCACTGCTTGGAATCGTACTCGGAATCTTGGGGTTAGTAGCCCGCGCTCTTAACCACTACGTCATATGGAATGAAGGCTGGAGGGTATATCAGCTGAAACGTTGTATTAACAACAAACAAGATGAGGACAAATATCCGTCGAATGTAAATAATGCAAATTATGTACATAGTTCCTCATATCTTAAATACAGAACTATACAACGAAGTAGTAGAGGGTACAGAAGTTCAAACCCCGTAACCGACAACATTAAAGAAACCAGAAAATTGGTAAGCGAGTTTCTTAATCACGCAGCCATGAATGCGTCCACAAGATAGCTAACATCCTAGACGTTGAAGTAGAATATCTCATCCTTATTCTATTAAACACTTTATAATAATAAAACCCACACCTTCGAGTTGTGTGCCGTAAAACCTGTCACAAGAAGAACAACATCAACTACAGCAGCAGCAATAACATTGCAAGAAGTGCTGTGGCAATAAAAACAATGGCATAAGCAGAAATAGGTGTAGTTTTGGTGTTGTTGTACAAGACAAGATTAATGAGATCGTTTGGTGTGGTGGGTAAAAGCTTGATGAGTCGGATTCCGAGCAACAAAAGAATTTCTATTTGGTCATTGAATTTACAAGAAATAGCTGCTAAATTTGAGTTGAAGTGTACTCAATCGTTTTATATAGAATGAAGTACGTAATGAATGATGTAGTAATAGAATCATGGATATAGGACTTCTAGAAATAAAGGAAGTGATGGTCACAACTGGAGTAATTTTTAGTCGTGGATCTGCTTTGTCGGAATTGATTTTTGCCTAAACAATAATAAATAATTTAAAGGGAACGAGTGAGTGGAAGTTTCACCGAGAGAGAGAGGGGGGGTAAGAAAGGGAGTGGAAGTTGCAGAGAGTGAGTGAGAGATAAGGTGGGAGAATGCAGATTGTTAGAAGCGGGAACCGAAAAATGTAAAGTATTGAAAGAGGAGCGAGAGGAAGAAAGAGAATATGAGAAGTCAGATATTAAAAGCAAACAGAGGAATGTATGGTCAGCGAGAAAGGAAGGGATAGACACATGCATACACATAATACACATACATGCATACATACATACATACATACATACATACATACATAAATACACACATGCATATATACATACATACACACATACATATATACATACATATATGTATGTATGTATATATATATATATATATATATATATATATATA
>NC_069004.1:27134491-27135378 GCF_001194135.2 Octopus bimaculoides
ATATATATATATATATATATATATATATATATATATATATATACATACACACATATATACACATGCATACATACACACATATAAATGCATGCATACACACACACATATATACAGAGAGAGAGAGAGAGAGAGAGAGAGAGAGAGACATACACTCAAACTTTAACACGCACATACACACACGCATTTATATAAATATTCATACACACGTATAACAATACACGGCTACACGAAGAAACACAAGCCTAGCGCAAATTCATACACATGCACACATGTCCGCACACGCATACGCGTACACACACACACATCTTCATACATACATACATATATACATACGTATGAGAATGAAGTGCAACGTTGAAACCTACAGGGAGAAAGGAAAAATAGTTTTGCGTCGCTTATTTATTATAATACAGAGACCCACCAAATATTTCTTGTGCTAATGGAGATTGTAAATTCAGCTGTTAAATTTTGTCCATTAGCTGATATTTCAAGAAGACCGCTTTCTAGAGTAATATTGGACGGTGTTGGCATCGGTAAAAGCTATCGGAAATAAAAATAAGGCGAATATTAAACGAGTGAATAACACAATTCGCGCGAACACGAGTGTTCGCCAGCGCAGTGATATCTGTTCTCATGTTAACGGAGACTATTAACATTGTTTCGTTTGCAAGCAGAGACGAGCGAATAGCGATGCGTTTTAGGATAGAATACTTTTAAGCGTATATGGTAATAGAACAGCTTATGTCTGCTTATTGGTGACAGACAGAGACAGATAGATAGATAGATAGATAGATAGATAGATAGATAGATAGATAGATAGATAGATACATTTCTTTTATTAGCCACACAGGGCTCAACGAAGATGGGACAAATACAATGTAGAGCTT
>NC_069004.1:27135830-27136869 GCF_001194135.2 Octopus bimaculoides
AGAGAGAGAGAGAGAGAGAGAGAGAGAGAGAGAGAGAGAGAGAGAGAGAGAGAGAGATGCATACACAGAGACAGACAGGCAGACAGACATACAGATTGATAGATATAGAGTGAGATACATAGATAGATAGATCGAGAGACACACAGATAGATAGATAGATAGATAGATAGATAGATAGATAGATAGATAGATAGATAGATAGACAGATAGATAGATGTATCGGCCCCTTTGCATTTCCCTTGGATAACACTGGTGGCATGGAGAGGGGGAGGCTGGTATGCATGGGCGACTGCTGGCCTTCCATAAACAACCTTGCCCGGACTTGCACCTCGAGGGTAATTTTCTAGGTGCAATCCCATGGTCATTCATGGCCGAAGGGGGGTCACCTGCTCATTCTTTCATTGGTATCTCCTATTTTATCTTTTGCCTGTTTCAGTCATTAGACCGCGGCCATGCTGGAGCACTGCCTTGAAGAATTTTAGTCGAGTCAATCTATCGGTCTTGGCTATAGTAGAAGATAGATGCCCAAGGTGCCACCCAGTGGGACTGAACCCGGAACCATGTGGTTTGGAAGCAAACTTTTTACAACACAGCCAAGGTAATATATTTATGATTATCATTAGATTAAGTCTACGACGTAGTTTTCTGAATTGAATGAGAAGCTAATAAGGCTATAAAAATAATAATGTTTATTTTTGGTTAAACATTTTGTACTTAAGCTCGCGTTACTTAGAGATTTATACCCGAAGACAATCTTCAGACAGAAGCTCTTGACAAAGGAATATAATTCTAATATGGTCGGCTATTGCATCGCTTTTAGTGCATCGCGTTATGGATTTCCGGTTGGTTTATATCCGGCATGGCTGTTAGCAAACTTCCGACGTAAATGTAAGGCGATTTATAACTATTTTCATAATGTGGTTTGAGTACTCTATCGAGGTAACAGAGGTGCTTACTCGTAAAAACAGTACTTTTACAGTACTTGATATCTAATTGGGTTTTAAAGACACAGACACACAGATATATATATATATATATA
>NC_069004.1:27137152-27139476 GCF_001194135.2 Octopus bimaculoides
TATATATATATATATATATATATATATATATATATATATATGTATATATATATATACATGTATACCGTATTTTCCAGTATATATGATGCACTCTCGCATAAAACTTTCCTGTATTTTATAAGTATATTTTCTATAATAATAAAACAAAATTATTGTTTCATCATACACTTATTAAGAGATATGTTAAAGTGGTTTTGTAATGAAGAGAATGTTTAGCTCTATACATGCATATAAATAAAATTCTATGACTGTCAATATGAATAAAGCACGGAGCCATAGATTTATTAAGTATAAACTACGTTATACGAGTACAATATTTCTACTTTATCTTCTTTCGGGTCAATTGCTAGATCGTGAGGTCGATTTTCTGGCCGGGCAACGCGTTATGTTCTTGAATAAAACGCTTCATTTCACGTTCCTCCAGTCCCCCCTTTCGATCAGGTGGAGGAATTTGGTTTACTCGCCTAGGCAGCGGGGTAGCATCGTTTGAAGGCTAAAACAATGCAAAAGCGCATTGTTACCAGCGATGTGTAACAACATCTGATAACCTGGTCGATCACGTGATCATGTGCGATGTAAAATAAGCATTTCTGGCCACAATTGTTTTATATTAACGTAATTAGCCACCAGAGTAGTGCACCACTGCTATTATTTTGTTCTCATCCACTCATTGCAAATAGCTGATATCATCTTTTATCTTTTACTTGTTTCAGTAATTAGACTGAAGCCATGCTGGGGAGCTGCCTTGAATGCGGATGAAAGTTTAACATTCCTTTCATCTTTCTAGGAGAATATTCAAGTTAGCAATTTTTAAAAAAATGCTTCTTAAAGGTAATCCTCTCGTTAAATAATAAGACGCATATCAGGTTTGTTTTATGTATGCGACGAATTTGTTTATGTAACGTCTCTACATAACTGCCGACACATCTTAAGTGTCTTTTCGTATGTTTCTGAAACAATGTGATATTTTATCATTTGTAACAATTATTGTACTTAACGGACGTATGCTATCCGTCTCCCTAACCTCCAGCACTCGATCTCCCATTCGTATACTGTCGCGTTCGACGCGGAGTAACATTTGATACCTTTACATACATAAACAATGTGTCTTATACAGACATACATACATACATATATACATATATATACGTATATATACGTACATCCATATACATACATACATATACACAGAGAGGGAGAGAGAGAAAGAGAGAGAGAGAGAAAGAGATAGAGAGAGAAAGAGAGAGAGAGAGAGAGAGAGAGAGAGAGAGAGAGAGAGAGAGAGAGAGAGAGAGAGAGAGAGAGAGAGAGAGAAAGAGAGAGAGAGAGAGAAAGAGAGAGAGAGAGACAAAGAGAGAGAGAGAGACAAAGAGAGAAAGAGAAAGAGAGAGAGAGAAAGAGAGAGAGAGAGGAGACTGTTATTGTAATGTATGTAAATAAATAAATCTCGAAAGACAATTTGTGTATTCTATTCTTACAAGACTGTACACTTTTTGTATAAAAATGCACATGTTTATAATACTTTCTCGTTGTTTTATTTGCAGACTGAACTTTGTAACAACATTTAATTCCAATTCTTGTATTTAGTTTGCTAATTGATTGTGCAAAAACATACCAAAAATTATGTATGTATTCTCTCGAAACACAAAATATCTTTCTAAATTTTATTTCAATATAAATAGTACATATCTTTTTTCCGAGCGATGAAAACCAAGTCATGAATCATATTGTACATATTTCAATATAGTCTGGAAACTTTAAACAAATTTCTAGTTTAAAGAACATGAAAACAAAGTACCAAGTGAGATAATAGACAAACCGTCTACCATTTGTATATATGCAGTGATATACTGGTTGCCACCTAAGGCTATTTAGATTTTTATAACAACGGAAGAAAATTTCTTAGACACCGTCAGCGCGAAAAATAACAGCCAAATTTATCGTAGTGGCTTATGCGGTGATGGGAAGATAACATTTAATCAACAGCTAATAATTATTTCTAATTGAGTCATAAACCTAGCAATTTTGAAGAGAGGGATGAGAACAGAATAAGAGGGGATTATGTCCGGAGTTTTCCCTATCGCTTGTCAGGGAAATAAAAGCATAATTTTTACAACTGAGTATTGTATTATAATTTTTTTCTCCTGTTCAGTTTTAGTTTTCAATGCAACGTACCTTAAATTTAATGCTAACTTCCCTGTTATTTCTGAACTAGATGGTGCCTCTCACGCCTTTTAATTAATTAATGATTAAACACATATTAATTAAAGAATGTCATGTGAGTGTCCGTTCTTACATTTATTTATTTTTTTTTTTTTTTTTTT
>NC_069004.1:27139901-27140608 GCF_001194135.2 Octopus bimaculoides
TCAGCAGCAGCAGTAGCTGCAGTAGCATTAGCTGCAGCAGCCTCAACAGCAGCAGTAGCAATAGTAGTAGTAGTAGTAGTAGTAGTAGTAGTAGTAGTAGTAGTAGTAGTAGTAGTAGTAACAACAGTAGCAGCGTCAACAACAGCAGTAGCAGCAGCAATATTAGTAACAGTTGTAGTGGCAGCAGTACCAGCAGCAGCGGTAGTAGTAGTAGTAGTAGTAGTAGTAGTAGTAGTAGTAGTAGTAGTAGTAGTAGTAGTAGTAATAGTAGTAGTAGTAGTATTAAGAAGACTCGTGATCAAAATCGCTGTGAGACCTTCAGGCCTTTTACCCTTCTTTCAGGGCACCCGGAACCGTATTCTCTTATATCTCCTTTTTCTAACACCTGAGAGGTGGTGATCGTTGAAGGAGATTTAACTGCTATGTTTAGCTCATTCAGTGCATAGACAGAAAGGCTCCTTCGTAGACTCATGATATGCTTTACTGGACTGTATAATTTCCTTATAACTTTGCAATGATTTGTATCGAAGATACACATCAAACTAGGTGAATAGACAGACAGACAGACAGACAGACAGACAGACAGACAGATAGATAGATAGATAGATAGATAGATAGATAGATAGATAGATAGATAGATAGATAGATAGATAGATAGATAGATAGATAGATAAAACATCCCATATGTATATGTGTATAAATATATA
>NC_069004.1:27143140-27146371 GCF_001194135.2 Octopus bimaculoides
CTGTTTAACTAAACCAAACGAAGTTAAGGGAGACTATTCAAAATAAAACAAAGGTAAAAACTGGCTGACACACTAGAGTCGTATTTCTTACAAATTTGAAACAAGCATATAGTGAGAAGACGAACCGGCTGATATTTGGCAGACTGACTCCACACACGTTTTGGTTTTCTTAAATCTTCTCAGTGAAGTAAGTTTACTTGTGCGGTTATTTCATCGATAAAGGAAAAGGAATATGTGTATACGTGTGTGTGTTTTATATATCAAGCATGCACCTTCGCTGTTATGACAACACTACAGAAGAGACAAGGGGAATATAATATCTTGGGATATTATGGTCCACCTGATGAGTAAATATTAGTAAGGGCAAAAGTCAACCTCGGCGAAATCAATATAATGTAACAGTTTCACTATCTAGAAAGTATGAAGAAAATCAAACAGCCACTTGCACGTAAATTTCATGAGCAGGCTGTTCCGTTGATCGGATCAACTGGGAAACACATCGTCGTAACCGACGGAGTGCCAGTTTAGTCTGCCGCATGAGCATCGTCGTGACACAAGGTGTGCCTTATATATTTTAAACTCAGAGGAACTCATTCCTCTCTAGGTCTCAACACAGACCGATTTCAGCAAGAGAAGGACTGACAGACTAAAAGCAAAGTTGAACTCAGTACATAAACCGCCGAAACGAACACTGCATGGTACTAAAGAATCACCTAACTGGTATCTTTAATAGCAAACTACATTTAATGATAAACAGAATCTAATACCAGTCAGGCTCTGTTCCACGTTTCTTAAAGTTTTCGTGAGAGTAGAATATGTACACATCATCAGATGTTTGGAGACAGAGTGAATGTCTGATGACGTGGCGGTATAACGTAACAATGCTCACGATATAAACTGAGCCAAACTGTTATTAAATATATAAAACTCTAACCAAATGGGTTGAGTATATTTTGTTTTATTTTGTTCATTCACTCGTTATTGATAAGCAACACAAATTTTAACCGTTGCTGTAATGTGTAAGCGAAAACACATAGACAAATGTCTTTTATTTTTAACTCTCTTCTCTCTACAGAAGATAAAGATATTACACTTGTTTACGTGTGTTCATGTATATCGATTATACATCAAAGCGTCGGCTAAAACTTGCTTTACTTATTCGTATACACACCTTATTATATTTAGGACATTATCTAACATAAGCTATTTTATGCACCGTTAATTAAGTGAAGATAGACTAATCAGCGAAGTGGCTCGCACACTCAGTATAATCAGATTTTAAATCCAAGAGGGAGAGACTTGATTTGGACCATTGATCGGTTAGAAATAACAGCCAAACTCTCCGCAAATCTTATCCTGTTGTTATTTAAAAAGGCAAGGAAGTTTCAATAGAGTGAAAGCATGGTTTTCTACACACAATGCGTGACAAAAGGCGAGTATTATGGCCGTCAGTGAAATACGTTTTATTATATGTCTATAGGGTCAGGGTGGAGGCGCAATGGCCCAGTGGTTAGGGCAGTATACTCGCCGTCATAGGATCGCGGTTTCGATTTCCAGACCGGGCGTTGTGAGTGTTTATTGAGCAAAAACACCTAAAGCTCCATGAGACTCCGGCAGGGGGTGGCGGTGGACTCTGCTGTACTCTTTCACCACAACTTTCTCTCATTCTTACTTCCTGTTTCTGTTGTGCCTGTAATTCAAAGGGCCAGCCTTGTCACACTGTGTCACGCTGAATATCCCCGAGAACTACAGTAAGGGTACACGTGTCTGTGGAGTGCTCAGCCACTTGCACGTTAATTTCACGAGCAGGCTGTTCCGTTGATCGGATCAACTGGAACCCTCGTCGTCGTAACCGACGGAGTGCCAACAATACGGTCAGGGCTTATCTGGGATTACACAACAAGAAACGCTATTTATATAATAATTTTGTGTGTGTGTGTATGTGCGTATGCGTGTATTTGCGTGTGTTTATGTATGTGTGTATGTGTGTGTTGATAGGGCCTCTCGTATAAAACAAAATGCGAAACATATTATGCAAGTTAGTTACTCCAGTTCTCTGTAGCTGTAGGATTTCTTGGGTATATAAACAGACTGACTGCTTACTTCTCTGCGTTGGGTCTAAATGATGTAGACACATCTGATGAGAATCCGATAATGTTCAAAGATCGATTAAGGATATTCAGATTACGGTCTTTCAGTCTATGGAGAATAATACATTATTTACATTTGATGGATATTTGTCTTCCCCTTGTTTGTTGTTAACAACGTTTCGGTTGACATACCCTCCAGCCTTCATCAGATGTCTTGGGGAAATTTCGAACCTGGGTTCTCATTCCTAAGGTATTTTTTTCGATGTTATTATTATTATCATTATTATTATTATTATTATTATTATTGTTGTTGTTGTTGTTCAGATCGCTACTTGGAATCGAACTCGGAATCTTGGGGTTAGTAGCTTGCGCTTTTAACCACTACGCCATATGCCCACGGCATATGGCGTAGTGGTTCGAAATCTCCACAAGACACCTGAGGAAGACTAGAGGGTATATTAGGGGTCGGTTCAGTGTGTTGCCTTTCATGTTATCTTTTACCGGTTTTATAATGATTAGATTAAGGCCAAACTGGAGCTCCAGCTTAAAGGGTGGTTCATCGTCTCAAGTGTTTCTGCTGTTACTGCTGCTGTTGTGATGAGCAGTGAATGTCAGAGTCTGCTGAGCACAAGACACAAACTCCATCTGGTGGTTGAGGCACGTCTTCGTTTGAGCTCGAATCACACCGAGATTAGCTTTGCTTCTCATCTTCCCACGGTCCATAAATCAAGTATCAATCAAATAATGAAATGTTGTCAACATAATTCACCATCGTACGGCGGTGAGCTGGCAGAATTTTTGTTGCAGTGTTAGTAGTAGTAGTAGTAGTAGTAGTAGTAGTAGTAGTAGTAGTAGTAGTAGTAGTAGTAGTAATAGTAGTAGTAGCAGCAGCAGTAGTAATGGTCTTGGTGGTGGTAGAGGTGGTGATGATTTTGGTACTAATAGAGGTAGTTGGTGGTGTTTTTTGTGATTTCAGTGCTAGTGGTGGCTGTGTTGATTGTGGTTTTGTTGTTATGGTGGTGGTGGTGGTGGTGGTGGTGATGGTGATGGTGGTATGGTGGGTTTGGTAGTAGTAGTAGTAGTAGTAATTGTAATTGTGGTTGTTGTTGCTGTTGTTATTGTTGTAGTAGTAATAGTGGTT
>NC_069004.1:27146700-27150306 GCF_001194135.2 Octopus bimaculoides
AGAGAGAGAGAGAGAGAGAGAGAGAGAAACAGAGAGAAGGAGGAGGAGAATATGGAGAAGGATAGAAGGTAGAGGGTAGCGGAGATAAAACTAAAGCAACAATATTTTAGCAAATACATTTTTAAATTTTATAAAATCGATGCTAGATCAGTACGATCGGAGTTTTTTTTCTTCTTTTTGTCATTTTTATTTTCATTTTTTTTTTCTTCCAACATCGAGTCGTATTTAATCATATTACGCAGTTTAAATTTATGGCTTTGTCAGTTTGAAATGATCAATTCGATTACTGTGTGATTCAATAATAACAAAATATAACAATATTTAATTTGTTTCTTTCGGTGGTGGGGAGAGGAGACGGAAATTTTTCATGGGGAGGTGGCGAGACCGGAGGCTGGAGGAGTTTGGTGTAGGCTGGTTGGCTCACTGTGTTGTCATTTAGTCTGTTTCTTACGCGTTTTTCGCTTACGGAACTGTGGCCATGCTGGAACATTGCCTTCGAGGGAAAATTTGTTCAGTATGTTGGTTATAGGCGCAGGAGTGGTTGTGTGGTAAGAAGCTTGCTTCCCAACCACATGGCTCTCTTCTTCTATAACCTCAGGCCAACCAAAGCTTTGTGAGTGTATTTGGTAGGCGGAAACTTTGAATGTCGCATCATATCACTTCGGCAACATCTTTTAACCACCAAGAGCATCTCTTGACCAAATTTGCCTACATGAGGCTGATAACATCATAAGACTTGAAAGGCAGCTCCTTGAGCAACACCCTTTGTCTGATAACCTAGAATACATACCCAAAGAAGTTGCACGACTCTACCGCAACGTATCATCAGATGAAAGGATGAGCCTGTATGAGCAGAAGACTATGCATGGTTATGTTAGTAGAAAGCTTGGAGATGTTAGTAACATCGATCATCAATATGGACCAATAGCCGAGTTACTACCTCTCACTTTGAAGGGTATGCGTTTGCAATCTAGGAACAGGAAATATCAACCAAGTACCTGTTGTACAATATGCATAGAAATGCAGGCAAAGCCGTTAAATGTGACAACCGATGCAGACTTTGTGGAGTTCACACTGAAGATATCACCTGCATCATAAGCAGTTGTCCGAAAATGTCATCATGGTATATCTACCGATGAGACATGATGTTGTAGCTAGGAAACTCTATAATAAAATCCGTCGGAAGGGTAATCCCGAGGACAAAGAAATAAGAACCCACAACATGGTAGAAGCCATAGCCACTCATAAGAAAAAGGAATACTGGTGGAATGTACCAATGAAGACCTAAATAAAATGTAGGCACAACAGACCTGATATAATGATTTGAGATAGAGAAGAGAAACTGTGTACAGTTGTACAAATCAGCTTCTCAGCGGATGTTAACATAAAGCTGATAATCAGTGAAAAAGAGAACACCTATGCTGAACTATTGAGGAATATGCAGTTACTCTATCCAGATTAAAAGTTCAGGTTTATACTTGTATTATTGGGGTCCTGGGATATGTAACACTCTGCCTAAATACCAATCTTGGGAAATTTGTCTTCTCAAAACTAGAAAGAAGAAAGCTAATTCGAAGACTATAGATCCAATCCATCATTGGAACTATAAAGGCCTGTAAAACTTTCCAGAAGTTTATCACTTAAATATATATGAGTATGTCGAGACATGCAACTATATGCAGGAGAATACATACATAAAACATACAAATCTGCATACATACATGCATACATACCAACAAAAATACCCTGTTGTTGATGTTGAAATTCCAATGAAGGAGCCTTGGATCTAGGTTAGAAACCAATTTTTTTTTCTCTATTGGCAAGAAATCTTGAAATAAACTGAATAATGAAATACATACATACATATATGCATACATACATACATACATACATACATACATACATACATACATATATACATAACTGGTATTCCGTCGGTTACGACGACGAAGGTCCCAGTTGATCCGACGAACGGAATAGCTGCTAGTGAAATTAAGATGCATGTGGCTGAGCACTCCACAGACACGTGTACCCTCAACGTAGTTCTCAGGTAGATTCAACGTGACACAAGCGTGACATGGCTGGCCCTTTGAAATAAAGCTACATCTCATTTTACAAGTGATATACACGTCTGACAAAAGGTTAAAAATATTGTAGGGTATTTCTATTACTTGTAGTATAATCATTGCATGGTGAACATAAATGTACGTGCATACATGCCGTGAGGAGGTTTAATGCTGTAGAATCGTCTGCGTTAAAATTTCTTCTCAGAGTTGTGTTCAAAACAATATATATTGCAATGAGTCGACCATCGTCGCTACAGTGAATAACGAAAACGACAGATGTGTTTCACTTTTTTCTTAAGCTTGTCAATGCTGTGTACGCAAATGTCACCTGCTTAGACGAAATTCATGTCACGATATATAAGAAATAGTGAATAAAAATATTCACTGGTATTGTGAAAGCTTGCCGAGATGTAGAAAAACTCGGTGTATGCCAGTAGAACAGTATTACATTAAAATGGCCATCTGCATATATCATATTAAATTTATACAAGCAGTTTGAAGGCATGATACTGTGGAACTGTCTCAGATAAAATCTTTTCATGAGCTTATTGTTATAAAACAAATGAAATATATTCTTTTCTACTCTAGGTACAAGGCCCAGTACGCAACTGGTACTTAATTTGTCGACCCCGAAAGGATGAAAGGCAAAGTCGACCTCGGTGGAATTTGAACTCAGAAAGGAAAGACAAACGAAATATCGTTAAGCATTTTGCCCGACGTGCTAACGTTTCTGACAGCTCGCTGCCCTCAAAAAAAGAATCTTTTCTACACTAGGCACAAGGCGCGAAATTTTGGGGGAGGGGGCCAGAGATCGGTCCCAGTACGCAATTGGTACTTAATTTATTGACCCCGAAAGGATGAAAGGCAAAGTCGACCTCGACAGAATTTGAACTCAGAAGGTAAAGACAGACGAAATACTGCTAAGCCCGGTGTGCTAACGTTACCGCCATTTCGCTGCCTTCAAAAAAAAAGAAAAAAGAATCTTTTCTACACTAGACACAAGGCCCGAAATTTTTGGCGAGTACTTTCTTTTAATGAAGTACAATCAAACCAGTATTGTCCATCCTAACAAATCATTTAACAGTTTGTTATCTGTTTTGGTTATCGATTTCAGTATTTATTGCAAATCTGGTATTTATCGGTCTCAGTTTTTGCCAAGCCACGCCACAAGTTTACATGGATGTAAACAAACCAGCACCGGTAGTCAATTTGTGATGTGGGCAAGCACAAAGACTCGTGCACACTAACACACACAAATGCATGTGCGCACACACACACATGTAGGTACGCGCGCACACACACGCGCACACACACACACACACACACACACACAAACACACTACTCCACGTAAACACACATGTATATATGCGATGAGATTCCACACAGTTTCCTTTTGCCAAGTCCATTCACAAGGTATTGGTCGGCCCGGAGATATAGTAGAAGACACTTGCCTGGTGGGACTGAACCTGAAACCGCGTGATTACAAAGCGAACTTCTTAACTACAAACCATTACCTGCACCTATGCTTTTATGTGTGTG
>NC_069004.1:27150970-27152826 GCF_001194135.2 Octopus bimaculoides
TATATATATATATATATATATCTGTGTGTGTGTGTGTGTCTGTGCATGTATATATATATATATATATATATATATAACTGGAATAAAAATAGTATGGTGAGCGACAACAATAACAACAGCAATAATAACGCAGATAAGAACAATAAGGATATAGCAGAACAATGACATAATCGAATAAGAAATAACCGAATAGGATAATAACAGAATAATGATATAACAGAATAACAGAATAATAACATTAACTAAATTGAATGAGAAAAATAGAAAAGATACGGCAAAATGCTGGATCGCTTTGGAATATAATTTTAACAATAATATAAATGAGAAAATGAAATTCTTTCAGTCTTTATGGTTATCCAAATTATATAATGTACTCTATCCAATATTCTATTCTTTCATTTTGACATTCTATTTAGCTCAGTCTTTTTCTCTCATTCAATGCCCGCTAATCTCGCTGTCTTTCTGTGTTCTCTAACTCGTTATCTATCTATCTATCTATCTATCTATCTATCTATCTATCTATCTACCTACCTACTTATCTATCTATCTATCTGTTGGTTTGTCTGTTTAACCAATATTTATTTGTTCATATTATCATTGCCTTTCATCCACTCATTTTTATTTTGTCTGTTAAGTCAGATATCTTCCTATCTGTAAATTTATCTATCGATCTATATAGACGTCTATCAATCTAGCGAGCCATGTATGCATGTATGTATGTATGTATCTATCTATCTATCTATCTATCTTCTTATTTGTCTGTTTAGCCAATATTTATTTATTCATATTATTATTGTCTTTCGTCCAATGTTTTCTTTGTCTGTTAAGCCTGATACCTTCTTATCTGTATATTTATCTGTCTATCTATATATTTATATAGATGTCTATTAATCTAGCGAGTCATCTATCTATTTATTTGTTGATCTATTTTACATTCTATCTAACTGACTATCTAACTTTTTATCAATGTATCTAATATTTATTTGTGCGTTATATAATTCTCTTAGATTTACTCGTTTTTCTGTCTATCAAGCCAACCACGTATCTATCTATATAACTAGCTTTATATCAACCAGTCTGTCTATCTATCTATCTATCTATCTATCTATCTATCTATCTATCTACCTATTCTTTTATCACATAGCAAGGTATGTAAGCTATACATCTCTGCATTAAAACAACTATGTATCTCTCCATCCATTTCGTGTATATCTAATTTCCTTTTATCTCTATTAAATAAAGAAATCCAACGCCTTTTATTAACAGACTGAGATATAACTAATTCTGGTCTCAACATGGCCAAAACAAAAACATCTAAATTTCTAAAGTTTTCTACGCTCCTTCTTTCTTTCTTTTCTTTTTTCTTCTATGGATTAAATTAAGAAAATTTTAAATATGGATGCAGGAATGGTCGTATGGGTAGGAAGGATATTAGTTTTACGACTATATCAACCGAGGTCCGATCTCACAACGCAGTGTCTTGGTTAAGTGACATCGACTATAGGTGGAAAGAAACTCGGGGAGAGCGTAACAGCAGGTGGTCCTCAGAGGAGAAACAATTGTTTCAACGCAACGTAGTTCTCCAGGTGTGTAGATACTTGATTGTGTAACCGTTTAACTTCATTATGAGATCTAGTTGTGCTTCCTCAGGCGATATGTAAACATTGTCTCCGTAAATACACATTCTAAGCTTCAAGAGCATCCTGCTGACTCGGAAGCCTACTACGGATCCCTAGCTCCAGCATCAGTTGTGAACTTGGAACCTTACAGATGACCAATTATAGCACTTACTTACGCAGCGTACCTATTGGCTTAGAGCATCAGTTCACTAACACCGTCATACTTCTTATATATAT
>NC_069004.1:27153127-27154462 GCF_001194135.2 Octopus bimaculoides
TGCTGAAACAGCTCGCGATATCAACGATGCGTTTGGCCCAGGAACCACTAATAAACGTACAGCACAATGGTGGTCCAAGAAATTTCGTAGCGATGACGAGAGTCTTGAAGATGATAAGCGCAGTGGTCGGCCATCGGATGTTGACAACGATCAACTAAGAGCCAGAGTCGAAGCCAATCTACGCACAACTGCTCGAGAGCTTGCTTCTGAATTAGACATAACGTATACGACAATTTGCAACCACTTGAAAGAGATTGGAAAAAACAAAAATACTTGAGAAATGGGTGCCGCACGAATTGAACGACAACCAATAAAAAACGCCGTTTTGAAGTGTCGTTTTCCCTTTTACGCAACAAGAACGACCCGTTTCTCGACCGGATTGTGACTTGCGATGGAGTGTGTATGTATGTAGAGACAGACAGACAGACTAACTGACAGATAGATAGATAGATAGATAGATAGATAGATAGATAGATAGATAGATAGATAGATAGATAGATAGATAGACTTATGCTTGTTTTTAGTGTCAAATTAAATGTAAAAGCAATAAACATTAAACAAAGAATTCCCAGAGAAAGACAATTCGGCTTGCTCCCCATCAACAGACTAAACTTGCTGCTGGTATATTGTTCATGGAGCCGTGTAGAAGATGTTGCTCATACCTTCCTTGTTTCCTTCCTTAATGCTTCGAAGACACCTCGGACGGTGAGCAACTCAAAACTTCGAAGTCACAGTCAGCATTCTTTGTGAAATAATATTTCTTTGTAAAAATTTATATGTATATGTATGTATGTATGTATGTATGTATGTATGTGCAAATATGCTTGTATTTGTATGGTATATTATATATACATATGCATGCATACGTATTACTTCTGGTTGTATTTGGTTCTGCACTATATATCATACCTTTATCAGGTGTTAAGCTAATCTGAGAGATTTTGGTTCCATTCATCACGATGTCGTCGTTTGATTAAAGATGCCGTGAGCCATTTTCACGCGTAAAAAAAATGCTGTTTGATATCAAGGCTGAAATTCCTTTATTGTCAAGATATCCGGGTGTTTTCTTCTTGACATCTTTTCCGAATGAAACTGAGAATTATATTTTTAGACTTAGATATTTCATGACTAGGTTTTTCTTTGTTTTTTTTTTGTTTTTTTTCCTAATAAGATAAAAGAGAATTGAACAGTGAGCAAATATGATGGCAAAATTAAGCTAGTTTCTGCTACTTTTCATTTGCGAATGTATGTTTCGTTACATGAATGCATCATCAGCGAAGTTTCCTTTTTATAATGAAGTTTATAGGTAGATTTATTATTCTAACCTATGCGTAT
>NC_069004.1:27154950-27155581 GCF_001194135.2 Octopus bimaculoides
TATATATATGCATATATATACACACATATCACACACACATAGATATACATCATATATACATATCTGTATATGTGTGTTCATGTATAGGCTTGTGTATATATATATGTATATATATGTATATGCATGTATGTATGTATGTATGTATGTATGTATGTATATGTATGTATGTATGTATGTATGTATGTATGTATGTACATATGTGTATGCATAGAAAAATGTTCAGTTGAGAAGAGGAATGTGATGCTGGTGTCCACAATATGAATAAATGATATTTCAGCAATGAAACTAAAATCAGATAACAGTACTCCGTTCAAAATAATGGCATTATTACTCTAAGTATGTATGTGTAGCTGTTGATGGCCACATGGGGCGAAACATACCTACGCTAATGAATAAAACATTAAATTGATTAATCATGTCATTATATGCTTGTTTTGTGTTTTTTCTTCATTTTTTCGATAAGTTTTGCACTTTTTTGTGGGGTTTTTTTTTCAATTTTCGAATTTTATTAATGAATCTAGATTTTAAATCTTCTAAAATATTTATTAGTTTGCTCGGTAAATGAGTGAATGATAAGAAACAGCCAGAATTATGTGTGTGTGTGTGTGTGTGTGTGTGTGTGTGTGTGTGT
>NC_069004.1:27157979-27160485 GCF_001194135.2 Octopus bimaculoides
AATATTTAATATACGTAATATTTAATATACGGATATCTGTGAAGGCGTGTGGCCTAGTAGTTGGGCTGTGGCACACACAATCCCTAGATCGAGGGTTCGATTCCCTGATTGGATGACGCGTTGTGTTTCTTGAGCAAAACACTTCATTCCACTTTGCTCCAGTACTCTTTTTGATCATTGCGTGGCGGATACTAGCCTGATCACCTAGCCAGCGGGGGCGGTGTCGTTTGAAAGCTAAAGCAAATAAAAGCGCATTGTGACCAGCGATGCGTAGCAACATGTGATAGCCTGGTCGGTCACCTGATCACATTAATTGTCTTTATCAGACTTAGGACCACCATATGTGTGTGTGTGTGTGTGTGTGTGTGTGTGACATTATTCAATTTTATTTCAATATTTCTTGTCAATAGAGAAAGAGCCGGTTTTTAACCTAGATCCAAGGCTCCTTCATTGGAATTTCAACAACATCAACAGGGTTATTTTTGCATGTATGTGTGTATATGTGCAGTATTTTGTCGACTTCTCAGTACAGTAGTGTCAGTTGGGCATCGTCTGTGAAAAAAGCAGCACCATGACGCAATTCACACTGCCAGAAATTTGGAAACGACATGCTGAACTGAAAATCTGTGTTTGGTATTTCAATCTGAGAGCAGTGCAGAGAATTCGGAAAGTGTTGGATGAGTCTAATGGTGATTACGAAGCTACAGCAGCTCGGAAAGCTCAGTGATCGTTCTGGTAAGAAAAGAACTCTTGAATTTGTTGGTGAGATCCGAGCCATGATTGACAACGATGCCTCGAAGGCAATCAGATCCATTGCCAAGTACATGAGAGTGTCTGAGTTTCTTATAAGGCAGGTAGTGCATGAAAACATTCGGTATTCCTCATACAGGATGAGAAAGGGCCAATTTCTATCGCAAGCAATCAAGGACAAGAGGAGAGATAGCTCTACGAAACTTCTGAACACACTCAAGTATCCCCTCCAACCGAAAAGCTTTGGTTTTCCTCAGACGAGAAAAATTTATGCCAGGATCAGATGGTGAACACACAAAACAACTGTTGGCTTGCCGTGTCCCCAAAACATGTACCGAGAATGATAAAAATCAAACATCCAGTCAACATCATAGTGTTTGGAGTGATCACTAGTGATGGTGACGTCATGCCTACATTCATCTTCCCACACGACCTCAGACCCAACACAGAGGCCTACATCAAGTGCCTGGAGGAGGTAGTGCTGCCCACGATCAAGAGGGTGGTTGCTGGAAGACCCTGTGTCTGGCAGCAGGATGCTGCACCATGCCACACAAGCAGGAGAACCCAGTCATAGCTGTCAGACAATTTTTGAAACCACATCACCCTTAACATCTGGTTACCTAACTCACCAGACTGCAACCCCCTTGATTATTATGTGTGGGGCGCAGTTGAGCGAGAGACCAACAAAACTCCTTGCAACACCAAAGATGAACTGAAGGCAATGATGAAGGCAGCATTCACCAACTTGAACAAGGAGACCGTCCAGATGAGTTGTATGAGATTCCGAAGTGGTCTAGAAGGTGTGGTTGAAGCCAATGGCGATTTTATTGGATAAATTTATTCTTTCGTATTTCAAGATATTTATAGCTGTTAAAATGAGATGTCATTGTTATTTTCAATTTTCGTAATTTAGACAACTTATTCACCGCACCTTGTGTGTGTGTGTGTGTGTGTGTGTGTGTGTGTGTACATGCATATTCACATAATACATATATATATATATATATACACACACACGCACACACATGCACATACAGATATATATTCCAAAATGTACTTTTAGCTATACATAAGACACCTACAGGACGCCTACAGACATAGTTAGAGAGAGAGAGAAAGAGAAAGGGGGAGAGAGAGAGAAAGAGAAGAGAGAGAAAGAAAAGAGAGAGAAAGAGAAGAGAGAGAAAGAGAAGAGAGAGGGAGTAAGAGAGGGAGAAAGATCGGAAAACATTGAACGAAATCAAATGATTATTACATTTTTTTTTATTTTACGCATGCGCATTCAAATGTGCTGCAAAAAAAAATACCCTGTGAGACTCAAGGAAGATCACAGTAACACTTCAAATAAGATTAAGCAGATACATATCAGATCCTTCCTATTCCTATATGCACGTACATACACATAGACTTATATACAGCACACACAAGCAGAGTATTTGTATGTGTACACATACACACATACATATACATGTGTGTGTGTGTGTGTATGTGTGACTGTGTGTGCGTGCGCGTGTATGCGTGTGTGTCTGCGTGTCTGTGTCTATACAAAACGAGAGTGGGAGATAAGGATAAATGCGTAAATGTATGCGTAAATACATTTCACATAGATATACGTATAAAAATATATACGCTTGTGCGTGTGTGTACATGTATAAGTTTGTGAGTGAATATCACTCAATACACTTATCCACACACACGCATGCATACATATATATATATATATATATGCGTGTGTGCATATATATATATATATATA
>NC_069004.1:27160690-27163187 GCF_001194135.2 Octopus bimaculoides
ACGCAACTGGTACTTAATTTATCGGCCCCGAAAGGATGAAAGGAAACGTTGACCTCGGCGGAATTTGAACTCAGAACGTAAAGACAGACGAAATACCGCTAAGCATTTCACCCGACGTGCTAACGTTTCTGCCAGCTCGCCGCCTTAAAAGTTCTACTATTTTGTCAAATAAATGAATATATGCTTCATACTAGAAATAAGTGGATATGTTGATTAGGATGCTACCCTAATCTTGCCATTCAATAGCAGGATAAGGCGTCGGAAGAGCCTCTAATTACGTCCGCCACGTTAAACATCAGTAAATCCAACATGACAATTCTAGACGATGACTCGCATATTCATTCTTAATACGATTTTGTTTATTCGAGCGTGAACATGTTAATCGATGTTGTTTTCTGTCATCGGAAAACCACTTCTCCTTTCAGACGAATATGTGTTCACAACACACCAGATTCGAGAGCGTAGTAGAACTTTCAACACCCGGTCTTTTAACATCGTTGTGTCCCCTCAGCGAAAGGTAAACTAAAGACTACAACAAGAGATTGTGGTTCTGGTTCATATATTCAGCAAACATATAATGTGCTGCTGCGTGATGATATCTACCAGCCAGTAACACGATGGCTTGTGTATTCATTCTCAATACGCTCTGTTCAGCTGTCAACTACCATAACAGGAAATTATTTAACAGAAATAATTTAAAACTAAATTATAGCTGTGCAATAAGCATAATTTATATTCAAGACGACTCCGAATATGTACATTTTTCATGTTGAAACAAAAATTTAACCTCTTCTCAATCAATCAGGCAATTTCGAGACAGGACAATGGTCATCACAACACCAGAATATTTACATACTGGGGGCAAATATTCTATCGTTATGATAGAAGGTAAATTTCAACATCATAATTTCAGTCATTCGCTTACCCTTCAGAAACTTAGAAATGAAGTTTGTCACCAAAGTAGCCTACTATATTTAGAATTTGAAAGATTACCTCACTAAATCAATATCCACTAGACCTTGTTGAACGATGTAAGCTGCATATGAGGTGAAAAAGATCCCGAGGATAGTGTGTTTTTAAACGTTGCCATATTTATATTCAAACATTCTAACAAGCAAAGGAGAAATAACATGATATATGACAATATAACCCTTTCTAGTATAGACACAGGCCTGAAATTTGAGAGGGAAGGGACTAGTCGACTACATCGACCCAGTGTTTCACGTGTACCTATTTTATCGATCCCGAATGGATGTAAGCATTTTCCCCCGGTCTGCTAACGATTCTAAAGCTTATATAACAATATAATAATGTATAATATTATAATTCTTTCTAATTCTCACACAAGGCAAGCAATTTTGAAGGGAGGGGTCAATTACGACGAACCTAGTGTTCAACTGTTATTTGTTTTATCGACCTTGAAGGGATGAATGGCAATGTCCACCTCAGCGATATTTGAACCCAGAACGTAAGAGATGAAAGAATGTTTATTAAGTGTGGTTACGACCCTGCCAGCTCGCCGCCTTCTTGTAAGATATGATGGCTTGAAAGTCTGACACAAGGCCAGTATTTTCGGGGGAGACGGTTAAGTCGATTACATCGATCCCAGTGTTCAACTGGTACTTGTTTCATCGACCCAGAAAGGATGTAAAGAGAAGTCGTCCCCGACGGAGTTCGAACTCAGAACGTAAAGACAGATGAAACGCCGCTAAGCATTTAGGCTGGCAAGCTAATAATTCTGTCCGCCCGCTACCTTCTAATATGATATAATAAAAATAACAACAAAATAGAATAAGAAATAAAAGAAAAGAATGAATATGGAATGAATAAATAAAAGATAAGCTTCAAATTGAATATAATAAGTGTAACGAAATAATTAGAAAGAAAATAAAATTATCATAAAATGAATGATTGCTAAAATCGCCGTTAAATTTTAAATCAACAGGTATTCATTTCATCGTCCCTGAAATTGATGAAAAGCAAAGTCGACCTCGGCGGAATTTGAACATAGAACGTGACTACAGACGAAATGGCGCTAAGCATTTCGCCCGGCGTAGTTAAACTGGAAAAGAGCACATTCGATATCAATGATAACTTTATTCTATTGGTACTAAAAGCAGCGAGCTGGCTGAATCCTTAACTACTCCGGGCGAAATGCTTATCGCCATTTCGTGTGTAGCCACGTTCTATGTTCAAATTCCGCCGAGGTCGACTTTGCCTTTCATCAATTTCGGGGACGATAAAATGAATACCACTTGATTAATGGAGTCAGTATAATCGACTTAACCCCTCTAATAATAATAATAATAATAACATACGAAAAATACCTTAGAGATGAGAACTCAGGTTCGAAATTTCCCCCAAGACACCTGAAGAAGGCTGGAGGGTATATCAGCCGAAACGCTGAGTTAACAACAAACAAGACGAGGACAGATATCTGTGAAATGTAAATAATGTAAATAATGTACATAATTCCTCATCTCTTAAATATAGAACT
>NC_069004.1:27166703-27167725 GCF_001194135.2 Octopus bimaculoides
TATATATATACGACGGGCCTCTTTCAGTTTCCGTCTACCAAATCCACTCACAAGGCCTTGGTCGGCCCGAGGCTATAGTAGAAGACACTTGCCCAAGATGCCACGCATTGGGACTGAACCCAGAACCATGTGGTTGGTAAGCAAGCTACTTACCACACAGCCACTCCTACGCCTATATCATTGATGTTTTCACATACTTTGCATGCCATGTATACGATTATAGCATTTCAGTGTCGTATCTATTTCTTATTCTCCATCGTTCATGTAAATTCCTACACAAACTGTTGTCTCTCCTTGTGATTGACCCCACTCCCTCAGCTATGTCCCTGTGGCTAATAAAAGAAATTATTGCTGGCAGAATCGTTAGAACCCCGGACGAAATGCTTAGCGGCATTTCGTCCGTCTTTACTTTCTGAGTTCAAATTCCGCCGAGGAGGTTGAAATATGCAGTAGTGACCTCGTCTTTAATTTCTCTGTGCAAAACATTGTCCAGCTCCAGAATCCCAAGGTACTTGTACCCATCATCATCCGGGTCTTCCATCCTCTCTCCGTTTAGCAATTCTATACCCCTACAATTTAACTGATAACGCTGGTAACGAAGACACAACGACGACCGTGACGAAGGTGACAGCAGCGACAACGACGGCGATGATGATGATGATGATGATGATGATGATGATGGTGGTGGTGGTGGTGGTGGTGGTGAGATGATGATGATGATGATGATGATGATGATGACGACGACGACGACGACGATGATGATGATGATGATGATGATGATGATGATGATGATGATGATGATGATGATAACAGTGATGATGGTAATGCTACTGCTGTTACTGTTGCTGCTGCTGCTGCTGCTGCTGTTGATGACGACGACGACGACGACGATGAAGATGATGATGATGATGATTATGATGTGATGATGATGATGATGACGATGATGATGATGATGATGACGATGATGATGATGATGACGATGATGATGATGATGATGATGATGATGATGATGATGATGATGA
>NC_069004.1:27168028-27168546 GCF_001194135.2 Octopus bimaculoides
CGATGATGATGATGATGATGATGACGATGATGATGATGATGATGACGATGATGATGACGATGATGATGATGATGATGATGATGACGATGATGATGATGATGATGATGATGATGACGATGATGATGATGATGATGATGACGATGATGATGATGATGATGATGATGATGATGACGATGACGTCGATGATAAACGCAATGACGGCGACGATAACGATATCGGCAGTGATAAAGACAACGATTCTGACGACGACGACGATGGAAAAGGAAGAACCCCTTGCAGGCACTGTTCCTGAATTATCCCTATTGAGATTTTGCAATAAACTTGTCTTCAATTCTTCCATTGATTTCTTCATCTATTTCTTTGCTCGAGGAAACAGGTCAAATATTTCACTCGGTCTTTGATAGTTTTCTTGCCTTCTAAGTGTTTTATCAACTTCACTCTCCATTTCACCTTCTATTACTTACTCTCTCTCTCTCTCTCTCTCTCTCTCTCTCTCTCTCTCTCTCTCTCTCTCTCTC
>NC_069004.1:27170407-27172575 GCF_001194135.2 Octopus bimaculoides
ATATATATATATATATATATATATATATATATATATATATATATATATATACAGAGAGAGAGACACTCAGCCAGACAGATAGATTGTTGGACAGACAGGCAGACAGACAGATGAACTAATTACACGGGAATGGTTTATCTCATCCTGTCTCCCAGTGCAAATTGGTCTCCGGTTTGTACTTTCATACTGCATTGTACCCTCATACCAAAACGAAAGGATTTTATCATTATTTACTAATTTTTATTCTCATGTATTTTTGCGTTATCTTCTTGAACCAATAAACTTTCTTGTACTGTACTTATTTCTATCTAGACAAACTACAGCTGCCTTATTAGTTCTTTATTATTAAAATAAGCTCCCTTCTAGTGCAATTAATAAATATATTCCATCTACAGCTATAAAAGGTTGGGGGGGTTAGGATGCAGTAAATAGATTCTTTTATTGTTTGTTTCGTTTTGTTTTTTGCTATACTCACCAGTTCACTCGGCTTCCAGACAATTATATTAAAGGTGTACTCCATGACTGTTTTCAGCCACTGCAGTATTTATACTTGTGCAGTTATTTTTAACATTGAGTTCGGATCGTTATTCAGATACAACACCGACTGCCCGAACCTTCTGATAATCCGCACACAATTATGTACACGAGCTTCAAATTCCCGTGGCCGCCAGACTAGATAAATGGTACCTTAAACAGACTAATACCTTGCAAAGTATTGCATTAATAACCTTTCTGCTGTAGACACAAGGCCTGAAATTTGGGGGAGGGGGATAGTCGATTACATCGACCCCAGTACTCAGCTGGTACTTAATTTATAACCCCGAAAGGGTTAAAGGCAGACGAAATACCGCCAAGCATTTCGCCCGGCGTGTTAACGTTTCTCCCAGCTCGCTGCCTTAAAGTATTGCGTTAATAACCTTGTATCGTTTATACTAATGTACAAGTAAGTTGTATTTCATTTATTCTTCATCTTTTACTTGTTTCAGTCATTGGACTGCGACCATGCTGGGGCACCGCCCTTCAACGAATCGATCGCAGAGATTATCTGAAGCCTGGTACTTATTCCATTGGTTTCTATTTTCCGGACTGTTATGTTACGAGAACGTAAGTAAACAAATACAGGGTGTCAAATAGAGGTGGAAGCAAATACAAAGACACACATACACATGTTTATACACACACACACGCACACACACACACACACACACACACACACACACAACACACAACGGTTTTCTTTCAGATTCTGTCAACTAAATCCACTCTCAAAGCTATGTTCCACCCGGGGCTATAGCTGAAGACACTCGCCCAAGATACCACGCAGTGGAAATGAGCCCGGAACCAGCCACGCCTGTGCCTATTACTTAACTAACTTTAATATCTGTTTAATTTTGAGTCAACAGGGCGATTAGCCCCCCCCCCACCACCACCACCATTAGCTCGGCAAAATCAGCAATCCGGAAAGGCTTTCAGACCAAAAAATCCGGAAAATCGATTCTGTACCTGTATCAGTATGACCTTTCTGTTATAACCTTAGCAGAATACTTTTCTCGATTTTCCTCTTCCATTTTATCACATCTGCTTAATCTTATCAGCTTCGAATCTTCTTAAGCACTTTCAAAGGTTGATCTATTCTTAGTTCTAAATCTTTGATCTTATTGTCTAAATCTAAATTAGTATTTTGAATTTTAATTAATTTTAATTAATTTAATAAATTTGTCTCTTCTTTGATTAACTTAGGCGCACAAGTCTAACTCGTGATTTCAGTTTTTATATCACTATAGATTTCATGTCTAGTTTGCTATATAAAAATCTGTGTACGTATTTGTGTGTGAGTGTGTGTGTGTGTATTTGTATATATGTGTGTGTTTGTGTGTTGTGTATGTATGTGTGAGTGTTGGTGTGTGTGTATGTGTGTTGTGTCTGTATCTGTGAGTATATTTGTCTGTGCGTCTGTGTGTGTGTTTTTAAAGTTTTTTCCGATGAATTCATGATTAAAATACAAGGCGCATTCTAGAAGTTTTGAAACTTCTTTTAGTAGAGGCAGTTATAACTATATATAATTACTATACATCTAATAAGCAGAGTATCACTCCTAGCACACACACACAGAGGTATATATGTATATATGTGTATATATATATATGTATATATATATATATATATAT
>NC_069004.1:27173108-27174455 GCF_001194135.2 Octopus bimaculoides
GATAGATGACCCCAATCACTTTGTGAAGGCCCCATGAAAGTTCTCTCAGGTAAAAAGTGTCCAGGACTCTTGTCACAGTTTCCTTCATCTTCAATACGACTGCCTCTTCCTTTATCTTCTGGAAGAAACAAAAGAGAACGCAAGGTCTGCATTGCAGGGAGGATAAGGGACTGTTTGATGTCCATTACCGTCACGCAGTTTGTTACCAGGATACTCGTCTCTATGTACCTTGGAATAAACGTTTTTTGAGTCAACAGGGCGATTACCCCATCCTAGCTCGAAAAAATCAGCAGAGGCCGGGATGAAAATATGAAAAAATAAAGAGAACAAAGAAAGAAAAAAGTAAAGACAAGCACACTTCCGTCATTAAGAAGTTAGCTTACCAATCATGTGTCACGAGTTTTTACATCATAAATTTAGATATGTGCCCACTGATGAAAGCTCGGGTTAACGTTTGCTTTCGAGTGAAATTTGGCAAAAGAAAACCGTATTCAGAAAGGATTTATACATCCTGTATCTTCAGGGAGATTTTCGGCTGAGGAGCGGTATCTAAGTAAAAAGTAATTGGGTCGTGTCTGGGGCTGCTCATGTTCCAGGATCTTCCATTGGAGGTCTTGGTTTACAAAGTATTGTCATTGATTCGCCAGAGATAACTGGATAATGTAGTATTCTCGTTTGCACAATTTTGCACATATTCAGATCTTTATGAATAATTCTGTGTACAATTGCCGAACCAACTCCAAACTGTATGCTTATTGTCATTATAGACACTCGGTGGTCTTCATCCAGAAAATTATGAATCGTCTCAGCTATCCCTTATATTCTAACATTTTACTCCCACTCATCCATCGTCGCTCACCCCCTCTGTACTGTCCGCGATACTCTTGTGCCGGTGGAAAACTTAGTCCAAGTAGTCTGGAGCATTTCACAAGTTTCTGTAGCGTTTTTTGTCAAGTTTAAAACAAAACTTTCCTGCACAGCGAGCTTCCGGTCGGCCTGACTACATTCTGCAAACATGTTAGCTGAATTCAAGTACTGTTACATATCCTTCGATCTCAATAAGAAAACTTGGCAGGTCAGCTTATTAGATGTATAATAATGGTATACAGTTATAACTACCTCCTCCAAAAACGTATCGAAGCTACTGGAAAGCACCTCGTATTTTCATACATTGTCAATCTATCAAGAATGCATTGATATTAAAAAGTTGTAAAAACACACGCGCGAACATACAAGTGCATGCACACGCATACACTCATAACAGGCTGAACATAAATTCTATAGTGATTTGATAACTAAAATCATATAGATGCGTGTATGTGTATATATATATATAAATATATATAT
>NC_069004.1:27174880-27175625 GCF_001194135.2 Octopus bimaculoides
GTATATATATATATATGTATGTATGTATGTATGTATGTGTGTCTTTGTATACATATATATAGAGAGAAAGGGGGAGATAGAGAGAGAAAGAGAAGGAGTCTTAAATCATCTATACACAGAAAATTGTTCGTATTTTGAACATACCCTATAATATATATGTAACCATTAGTGGTTTCTTTCTGCCAATTTGTTAATGGAGTCAGCTTTAGACTGAAGAACTGTGGGAGATAACGAACTATCCTTGTAAATTTCTTCATCTTATGGGGATGGAGCCGCTTTTTATCATATATTATTGTTTTTTATCAAGAAATTTTTATTAATGTTTTCTATTTTGACATGGCGTATTTGACGTACTGTCTTAATATTGGAGTGGTTTGTTTACGCACAGAATCTCCAGTGTCCATAAATATGATACACTGTGCTGTCAAATACGTTTTGTTGAGAAATACATGTCAACCTTAGATTCTTTTTATTTCTATTTTCGGTGCCTTCCATAACTGCTCGGTTTAACAACTCTAGACATTTGTTGCTTTTTTTTTTTCTTTTGTTTTGTTGGGTGGGTAATATATTATTTTTTCTATATTCAATCAGACTTTCTTCTGCTTTAGTAAGACGTTATTTTCCAAGAGAGCAACCCAGCAATTTGTAACGTATAAATGTCTAAGTTTCGTATGTATATAAATTGATGGCAAATATGACAGTGGTCTATAGGTAGGATTTTGGTGTCTCTCTTGTGTTTTTTTTT
>NC_069004.1:27175801-27176804 GCF_001194135.2 Octopus bimaculoides
ATATATATCGTCGTGGCACTCCCTTGGTTACAGAACAGTCTGCTCGTGAAATTAACGTGCAAGTGACTGAGCATTCCACAGACACGTGTACCCTTAACGTAGTTCTCGGGGAGTTTCAGCGTCACACAGAAACAGGAAGAAAGAGTGAGAGAAAGCTGTGGTGAAAGAGTACAGCAGGATTCGCCACTTACGTCCTTGCTAGGGCCCCGTGGAGCTTTAGGTGTTTTCACTCAATGAACACTCACAACGCCCGCACGAGACAGACTTCTGTATGAAGCCTACAAAACTCTAAGTCACATGGAAATGAACCAAAACTGTTTCAAACAATAATTATATATATTATATAAATATATAGATAGATAGATAAGCGTATGTGTGTGCGCTTGTATGTGTGTGCGCTTGTATGTGTGTGCTCTTCTATGTGTGTGCGCGTATGTGCGAGCGTGTCTCTGCATTGACATGCACAGACGTACACAAACGTGCATGCACACAAATGCCGGCTGACGCTTGCCTATTTAAAATACCTGCTGCACCATACACACGCAGCCTGTGTATGAGTGTGCATGTGTCTACATAAGCATATGTATAGATAGATAGACAGATAGATGGATACATACATATATTTGTGGATGTATACTAGATATGCATATATATTATATATATATATATTAATATTTATAAGCTTATATGCATGTATGTATGTATGTGTGTATGTATGCTCTTTGCTATAAAGAATAGCTATAGTCAGCAATATTGTATTGAGGCCAGATAACTGATAAATACCGAAACTACAGCTTTGATTATTTTAATTTTTAAATATTTGGTCTGCTGGGATGTTTCCAAGTCATTCCCTGCATACACTATCCGACAGTCTTCGAATTTCAGTAACCTAACTCCATAAGCAATTCAATTGCATTTAAATTCCAAAATTCGCTATTCACTTCGCAGGGGGAAAGATAACTCCATGGTAATTTCCATTAAGCACTTTACTAGACTCATATAT
>NC_069004.1:27178084-27180584 GCF_001194135.2 Octopus bimaculoides
ATATATATATATATATATATACATATATAGGGGTTTCCACACAGTTTCTATCTACCAAATGAGCTCACAAGGCATTGGTCAGTCCGAGATTATAGCAGAAAAGACCTGCCCGAAGTTACGTGCAGTAGGATGGAACTCGGAACTACGCAGTTGCAAAGCGAGATGCCATGCCTGCTCCATTCCCCTCCCGCATGCCTGCCATGCCTGCTTCGTTCCTCTCCCCCAATTTCTTTTCAACTTTGTGACATCGTTACAGTATAGTCCTTAAACACATTAGTATCAAATTTTGGCACAAGGCAAGAAATCTTGAGGCTGTGGCTAGGTCTATTACATGGGCTTCAGTACTCAACTGGTACATGTTTTATCTACATCGAAAGGATGATAGATGAGATATAAACTCAGGACGTAAAAGACGGACGAAATGCCGCTAAGCATTTTTTGCCGGTGTGCTAACGATTATGGCAGCTCAGTGTTTTATACTTCTTACACATGATGAAACTATTGACATAAATCATAGAATTATGCAAAACGATAAAGTCGAGTGAAGCCACAACGGCACTTTTATCAACGAGGACGAGTACGCGACGAATTAGTTGAAATGGAAAGCATCTCCCTCGCTGAAGATATCAGAACCACTAAACAATGTCAGACAAGGTCAGTTACAAGTTTAAATTTATTATCTCTCTTGATATTTGGCACTTGATTCTGAATAAAATTAATGTTACTAATAAGCTCATATAGTATAATAAAAAAATAATGTGATCTTTGTTTTATTCTTCAACTAAGATTACTATCAAACTTTTTTCAAGTTTGCAAAAACCTTGATATCAATTGAAAAAAATGTCATTCACGTGAATTAGCAAACAACAGAACATTCACAATATTTGAAACCAAGAAACGAATTTAGAGAGGGAAAATAATGATGATTCACGATTATGAGTCAAGGGATTAACCATTAGGTGATCCACGATTGAGATTTTCAACTTGAATTTTATTTTATTTTACAATTGTGGATTCGTCAGACAAAACAAAATACATTTGAGGAAAATGGAAGAAATAAATCAAGTCTTTGGCTTTGTATATGATATTGCAAATTTGGTCAAAGAGCCATGCATCATGGAGCTCGAACATTGTGAAAAATAGGCTTTGGTTATAAAATACAATGGACGCTCTAACATTAATTCATTAGGATTGATAGAAGTGCTTGGAAGACAGCATGGGGAAAATTACAATAGGGAATCCTCTGAACGATATTATTCAATTCAGTTTTTGCAATAAATTAGAAAACGTTATGGTTAATATTCTAATTGATATGGGAATTCTTCTAATTCTGCTAGTTACAGATGTAATGGCTGAAAAAGCGCTTTCCAAAATTTAAATGATCAAAAGTTATCCACTATTAACTATACAGATCAGCAGATCAGCTCCAAGTGTTGGCTACAAACTACAGATATGTATGAAAGGTCAAAAGATGTTTGATATGAATTTGAATGAGACTGTGAAAACATAAAATCAATAAAAAGACAGCAGTTTGACCAGCTGCTATCAATTTGTGGCGATTGTCGTCGAGATGTTACGTGTTCTGAGACCCCCTCACTACCGGGATAACGGCGGCCCATCGGAGAAATGAGCCCCGCGAAGTGGAGTGGCTACTGCAGCGACTGTCGTTGGCCATTCTCCGTAGCAGTGTCATCGTAATCATTACCACGGGGTGCGGCTGAGTATAACATTTGTTCTGGGGTGTGCGGCCCGTTTCTTCCTCCCCTTCTATCTTCTGCTGCTTAACCCCACCCTTTTTTTCTTTCTTTACCTTTCGTATCTCTCTCCTTTCTTGTTTGTTTTTGTCTTTGTTTTTAAATATTATAGATTAAATTTAAAATATTCGAAATACTTGCAGCACGTGAGAACGTTTATCAAGAGAAAAGCAAGAGAAATCATTTGAGGAAATAAATAAATAAATAAATAAATAAATAAATAAAGGCCACTGATTACCATATTAAATTTCTTTTAACATGTTGTTCTTAGCGTTATTGTGACCACCGTTTGATAGTCATTGGCTTATCATCGAAATGTGTCTTCATTGTATCTTTTCTATAAGGTTTTCTCAGATCATTGTTCTGATGAACTTTTTAATCTCGTAACCTCTATCAAGACATTTCAACACGTCATCTTCTTCTCTTTCCGGTCGCAACGTTTCTCTGTTGAGCTTCTCGTTAGTCGTAATTCCTTTTATTCTAACAGCTTTCTTCCCTCGATCTGCTGCTCTCTGGAACTCATTACCACCCAGCTTATTTTCCTCTGGTCTATGATATTCAGTTCTTTAAACTTTCTGTGAAATCGTCATCTTTTGGATTTTTAGGACCATTCTTTTCCTTCTTCATAGTCCCTTACATTACTGATGCCTCAAGAGAGAAAATGGTTTTTAAAAAATTAAATCTTAGCGTATATAGCATTACGTCCTCCATAACAGTAAATCCGTAGCTCCTACCGTGCCAATCAA
>NC_069004.1:27185584-27188245 GCF_001194135.2 Octopus bimaculoides
CGAAAGGCAAAGGGGCCGATGCAGCTTGGCACCAGTGACGTCACAACTCATTTCTACAGCTGAGTGAACTGGAGCAACGTGAAATACAGTGTCTTGCTCCAGAACACAACACACAGCCCGGTCAGGGAATCGAACTCACTACTTCATGATTGTGATCCCAACGCTCTAACCACTGGGCCATGTACTTCACGAATATAGAATATATAGCACACTTTAGAAAATGTTCGATTATGCCAGTGATGCTCAACCAGGGTCCATATGACTCTTGGGGGTCCCTATAATATTTTGGTGTTAAAATTTTCTATGCAATAACTTGCTTATGCTTCTACTGTACACAAAATATTTTAACAATTTTTAATAAAATCCCTAATAATATTTAATCAAAAATTATAATGGGATTTTTTTTTAATATTGAATGGCTATGAGGGTCCACCTAAGTAAAAATAAAATAAAGGGGTCCACAGGCAAATTGTTATAGAGAACTACCGGATTAGACCCTTCAAAGTGAATCCCCAGCATGAGTTCACTCCGTTACAAGCATTTGACTCGGGTTTCCCAACAAAGGAAATCCAGCAAAAAAAATTCATTGATGGATCTCCTTCATTGATCAAACGGCCTGGTAGTCTGAAGTTCCCACATTTGAGGTATGTTAAAATCGTGTGGGGGTTAAACGTGGGATAAGTGTGTATTTTGGTAGAAGAAGTCCATAAATGATAGGAAAACTCCAAGGTAGGAAGCCATCCTTTGAGTGTAATTAGCAAAATGGTAAAGAAGACCGTCAGGCAGATTGCACTCATAACACTGTGTGACACGATTTTTGTCCTTGGGTAGTGACTGTTATTTCCTATTAGCTTACCCCTAGAAAGTATGAAAAATGGCTAATATTTCCTTTAAAATTTGCTTTTGTTACATTTATTCAAATCCCGAAGAATCCCTCTCAACACATGGCTATGATGTTCCCCCAGTATTCCTGCTCATGATCAGAGATGCACGTATTGTCAGCCCCTAATGGACATGCTCAGGTGGTTAACAAGCAATTCTTTGGTATTGAGCAGAATATTTGCTATAACGATATTTCTACTTCAGTAACTCAACACTGAATTCGTCTGAAATGTAATGGAAAATAAATCAATTTCTAAACATTGATGTCCAGATCACAAAAGCAATGTTTGAAGGGAACAGTAGTCATTTTCCTTTGATTTCTAGATAGTAGCAAATACGAAATAACACTTACTGACCAAAGACAAAAATAACATAATTTTGTTACACAGTGTTATTGAAAAGGTACGGTTTTGTCATACCTTGAATCACATTCAATCATCTTGAGAATTGCGTCTGTGGAATGCTTGAAAACAGTGCTCCAATATAAGCTCAGTCCATTAAATGAAACAAGTAAAAGAAAAGAAATAGATAACCAAACACCACACAATTAACAGTCCTCTCCAGAACACTATCATTCTTGAATTATTTCCATATCCGTGGATTTTTATTTTATTGCTAAGCTTTTGAAGTGGAACATAAAAGTCATTGATTTCACTATTATCAAAGGATCTGTTAAAGTAAGGCCGAGAGCAAAGTTTTTTTTCGCAGACTAAATTTTGAATAAACTCAAAAGGAAAGCAAGCGATAACAAGCAGGTGTCGCTTGGAAACAGGATATCATCTAAAGAATTATTTTCCTGAGCTGCGGACATTTTATCTACGAACTCTTGATATTCATTGTAAATTTAGAATGAAACAAAAAAGACAAGCGTTTGTCTTTGTTTAAGTGATTTTATTGTCTTGGTTACACGGTTTCTATGGCTTGTAACTGAACGAGATCACAATATTGCCCCTGAACAGGATGCCATTTTTAGCTGAGTGGACTGCAGCAACTTGAAATGAAGCATTTGGCTCAAAAACACCACCAAACGCAAGCCTCAATCCGGAAAACTAAACAACGATTTTGTAATCGTGACTGCAACACGGCAACCACAAGACCGCTCGCCTTCAAAAGAGATCCGTTACTCGTAAAAAAAAGCAAAGTCCCTTGAACATTACTCTTGCGGGTCCTAAGATTTATAGAGCTGATTATCTTGTATAAGCAACCTAAATCACTACATTCCCTCCTTTTTTAACCAAACGCTAGTCCATCGTAGCATTACTCGGTTAAGGCTGAGCGTATTGGAGTCACGTCAAATAAATGAGGTGTTTTGCTCAAGTACACACGACACCGCTAGGTTCATGAATTCAAACAACGTTTTTGCGATTGTGACTGCAACAGCCTAACCATTTGGCTAGACACCTTCACCATGCTTAAATATATGTGGCATTAATACATACTCACTACATTACTGCTATTTGTTTTATCGATCGTTAAGCTATGGTGTAGTGACAATGTTTTGTGTGTTATCACGTATGAATAAAAGTACGCCTTACTCTTAGATATCTTCGTCTTCAAATACAAATAACGATATATTTTCCTAACAAAGTTACGTTTAGATCTCATGGGAAGAATAAAATCATATTAGAATAAATATTTAAACTTTGAGAAAAGAGAATAAAACAACACACTCTCTCTCACACATACCTACTCACCCACCTATACATACGTACATACATACATACATACATATATATATATATATATATATATATATATATATATATATATATATATATA
>NC_069004.1:27188857-27197440 GCF_001194135.2 Octopus bimaculoides
TATATATATATATATATATATATATATATATATATATATATATATATATATATATATATGTGTGTGTATGTGTGTGTGTGTGTGTACATGTATTTATATTTATGCATGTACGTATGTATGTTATCTATGCATGTATGTATGCTTGCATGTATGCATGCATGTATGTACGTACGTAAGCGAAACAAAGAAAATGATAGCGACATTATTTAAGAAAACTCTAGTTGCTGACAATTAGTCAGATATGAGTATATGCAGCCTTAGGTATAGAGTTTGAAACTGGTTGATAAATCAGCTGATGCTACATAGTGCAGCTTCAACTTTCCAGAGAATATAATGAACTGGAAATTAAGTTATACAGTTTGTTCGTTATTCCTTATCTTACATATGCTTATATATTTTTCTATGTATGTATGTGTCAGTGTGTGTACTTATGTATTTGTTCATGTATTATTAGTGTGTATGCGCGCCAGGTTTTTAGAAATATCTGTGCGTAAAGCTACAAAATAGGTCTGTGTTATTTCTTTTTGTCTAGAATCATTAAGTATGCAAGCTTGTACATTTGTTGGTATGAGAAAATAGAATCGTGTATAGAAATTAATAATTCACAGACGTTACCCAATGTGGAAAACACTTGTTAGGATGTGTATACAAAGTATATATTTACTATTTTATAAAATGTGTCTTTTAATGAATATCTTCCTATAAAGCATATCTTCTTTAGCGTAACTTTTTATAACGAATGTCACATTATAAGGTGTCTTTAAAAAGTACATACTTTTATAAAGCATGTATTTAAATTAAATATATATTCTTATAAAGTATTTTTTATAGCGTATATCTTTTTGTAAAGTATATTTTTTTTATAAATTAAGTCGTAGAGAAGTATATATTTTTATAAAGTCAGTCTTCAAAAATATCTTTTTATAAAATTCATCACTTATAACATATATATTACTATACAGAATTTCATTTTATTAAGTATGTCCTAAAAAGTATACATATTTTTTTATAAAAATGAGCCTTTAAAAATACATTTTATAAAGTTTATGTTAAATAACATACCTTTTTTAAGGCATATTTTTTATAAGGAACGTCTTAGAAGAAACGTATATTTCTATAATGCGTATCTTTTAAAATATATTTTGTATAAAGGATATCCTTTATAACAAATTTAGATATTTTCCCTTTCATCGGCAAATCGAGAAATTAATTTTCTATAACTAAACACTTTCAAACTTCGGACACTGGTAGAATGTGTCATATAAAACATCTTTTACTCTTAGCGTTTTTGAGAAAAGTTTCTATTTACGAAGTTATTTCGTGTTAAAGTTGTCGTATTTCGGTGGTATTTCTAACGGTATGTTTTGCCGAACCGCTATGTTGCGGGAACATAAACACAACAACACCGGTTGTCAGGTGGTGATGGTGTACAAACACAAACACATACATACTCTCTCTCACACACACGCACACAGATGTGTGTGTGTGTGTGTGTGTGCATACGATGAGCTTCTTCAGTTTCCGTGAACCAAATACACCCACAAGGCTTTGATTGCCTCGAAACCATAGTAGAAAACACTTACCCAAAGTGCCACGCAGTGCGACTGAAACCGGAACCATGTGGTTGGGAAGCATGCTTCATGCCACACAGCAATGTCTCCGCTTAATACAAAAAAATATGCGATTTTATAAATGCTCTCATTTTTATTTCATATATTATTCTATTTATATTTTCTTATTTCTTATTACTGCAACGATGATGTAGATCTTTGATACACGGATATATTTCCAATAGGTGACTGACAGAGGGTGTTGAATAGCTAAGTTTCACTGAGTACTGGTGTTATACCAAAATCTAAAAGCGTGTGACTTCTCTTTTTGTGATAGCAAAAATAATATTTGGATCATCAATTTGTAGCTTTAGACTTGGAGCTATTTATTTTCAGACCAATATCCATAGCCACAAGTTTGTTTTTAATGTCATCTTTTTGTGAGCTGAGCCTATCTTTATCTGGTTTAGAGTTTATCTCTATAAAGGTTTCTTATTGAAAGTTTATCTCATTGAAGAGTTTATTTCGTTGAGAGTTTATCATGTTGAAAACTTATCTTATGGTCTTATCTTATTTTGTGATTATGTCATTGAGAAATTATCTCGTTGCGAGCTTATCTCGCTGGGAGATCATCTTATTAAAAGCTTATCACTTTGAAGAGGTTATTTGGTCTGACGTTACGAAATTATCTCGTTGAGCGTTTATCTCGTTGGGAGAGCATTTTATTAAAAGCTTATGACTTTGTAGAGGCTATTTGGTCTAAATATCTCGTTGAGAGCTTCTCTCATGCAGGGATTATACCTTTGAGAGTTTATACCGCTGAGAGTTTATATCGCCTTCGTTAAAAGATTATCTGAGTCAACGGATTACGCTGCTGCATCAGTGGAATCACAGCTTCACTAACAGGATTGAGACTAAGCATCTTCTGAAACTAACTGATATCTTTCTTCTGCCTTCAAATTAAGAGAACGCCAAATGCCAGTACAATAACTTATATCATCCTGTTGATAACTATCGCTGCAATAAGCAACGATATCGTCCTAATCAGTTGGACAACTATTAATTAAACGATATAATTAAATGTAATCGTTTCGTTGTAAATTCTGGCCAAGGTTTGTAAATAATTATCCGAGGTGGACAGCTGAGAAGAAAGAAAACAGATGTCTAGTATGATTGATTTTACTTCAGTAATAATTTATATATCAACCGTCGTGACATACTGTCTAAAGTGGGCCGACACTCAAAGATGATTAATTAACTTCGACGATTATATTTATATAGATATTAATGACGTTAGCAGGTTAACAGCTAATGAAGAGTTGCACTTCTTAGAAGAATTTCACTGTCGCGAAATCTGAATTTTAGTTTAAATAGTTCAGGTATTGTTGCAGAAATATATACTAGAATATGATGAGAATGGCCAGAATAAAAGAATACGTTTGAATGATCAGAATGAGTATGGGTGCAATAGTGTATGGATAGGCAGATGGATAGACAGACATGACAGACAGACAGACAGACAGACAGACAGACAGATGGATAGATAGATAGATAGATAGATAGATAGATAGATAGATAGATAGATGGATGGATAGATAGATAGATAGATAGATAGATAGATAGATAGATAGATAGATAGATAGATAGATAGATGGATGGATAGATAGATAGATAGATAGATAGATAGATAGATAGATAGATAGATAGATAGATAGATAGATAGATAGGCAGGGAAGCAGGCAGACAGAGATGATGCATTTAAAAAAAATTCTGTTAGCTTGCTTCCCTCGATTCAACACGATGTGTGTTTATAGTGATGTATATTGTATGTGGTGTTTAACGATTTAAAGTCTATTTATCAGCATATTGGCATTATTTATAATTGTGTATATACGTATATACACAACAACAACTGAAGCGTGGAAGATATTTATATGCCATTTAAGAAAACACAAAAAACCCGTTAGATTCACTTCAGCATTTAAATTGAATTTGTGTCAAAATATTTTCGTCGCTTTGAAACCGCGACCTGTTCGCTGATGCAACAAAAGGTTTTGTTTTTGTTCTTGTTTCTGCACACGATCTCCGAGCAAGTCACTTACTATGTAAGTATATCTCCTATATATGTATATATACACATATATACTAGTCATTGACTGATATTACGTTAATTTAATTAGAAAATAAGGGAGATAATTCAGGATACGTTTCAGATTTATTTTGATCTCATCAATGATTTATATAGCCTTAACTGTACATATTGAGAACGTGATGCAAGTTTTACTTCGTAAAAATAAAATATATAATCATTCATTTGTTGCTGGCGTAAAATTAAATTATTTAGCAATAAAATAGTTCGAAGGTAACAACCACATGAGATTGCCGCGGCTGTGTAAGTGTTGCCTTTTATGAAATAGATAAATAAATAAAGTGGAAAAGTGTGAAGGCGGTGTTGACGGAAGGTGCAAAAAGCTGATGAGTTTAAAATTGAAATGTTTAAAGGAGAAAGAAGACAACAAAACTGAATATATAAATATAATATTGAGCAGATAAGCATAATATCGAATAGATAAATGAATAATATTGAATATATAAATATGAAATTACCATGATACATAAACATACACACACACATATATATATACACAAATACAGAGAGAGGGGGAGTGAGACAGAAGGGGTGAGAGAGGGGAGTGAGAAAGAGGTATGTGTGTGTGTGTGTGTGTGTGTGTGTGTGTGTGTGTGTGTGTGTGCGTGTGTGTGTATCTGTGTGTGTCTGTGTGTCTGTGTAATTATTCAGGTTTTTTTCAAGATTTCTTGCCAATAGAGGAGCCGGTTTCTAACCTAGATCCAAGGCTGCTTCACTGGAATTTCCTCATCAACAGGGTATTTGTGTGTGCTTGTGTGTATGTGTGCTGTACCAGAGTCAGCGCATGTGCAGTTTTGTAATATTTTCCTTTACGTATGTGTTTTCGTGCATATAATTGCATGTGTGGTGCATATACACATAAATGCTGAAATCTTGATGTTCGTTTGTCGTTTTGTGTTGTGTCTTGTAACTGACTGAGTAGAGAAATAGACATTGATAAACTAAGTGCCGAGACTGACATATAAGTACTGGAAAAGATGACGTCGACTAAATCTTTCTAAGCGTTGCTCCAGCATGGCCGCATTCCTATGATTGGAACCAGTTAGAGAATAAAAGAATAACATCAAAATCTTTCTATCCTAACAACCGCTGCTTATCCGGTTTCTGTTATAAACAAGTGACCGAGATCACAAGGTCTGTTGCAGAATTCGAGGCCAGCAATTTTGAGGGGAGGAGCAAGACGTTTACATCGACCCTAGTACTTGACTGGTTTCCCTTATTTCACCGAAGCTGAAAGAATGAAAGACAAATGCAAACCCCCTTTTACCTCTAGAAAAAGGAGTTTCATTTTATTCTAGTACCCTTCCTTTCACTTGTCCACCAGATCTCAGAGCCATGAGATCCACAACAACCACACTGTAACAAGGACTGAATCATAAAATAGAAGGATATGCTAGTCTCTATCAATGCTACTCCATCAGCCAAACATACCACGAATTTTCTGATCTAAGATGACCACCAAAAACTATCCTACACATTTTGTCATTTAAAATTGCTGCGTCTGGTAAAATATCTTTACGACAGAAATAACAGCACTCTGAAGGATCGAGCATGGATATGTATTTAAGAAGTTCGACTTCATAACGACGCGTTTTCGAGTTCGATTACACTGTAGGACTTCTACAACCATAGCTTCGGATCGGGCAGAGCCTTGTGAATTCAGTAAAGGGAAACCTGTGTGAAAGAGGGTGTCGGGGGAAAGAAAATATTCCTCTTCTCATGACATAAAACTTTGTCCACTTTAACACCATATGTCTTTGAATGCTTGAAATGAAACCCACAGTGTGTGTGTGTGTGTGTGTGTGTGTGTGTGTGTGTGTGTGTGTGTGTGTGTGTGTGTGTGTGTGTGTGTGTGTGTGTGTGTGTCATTATCCAATTTTCCTTCAATATTTATTGCCAGTTGGGAAGAAGCCGCTTTGAAACCTAGATACAAGGGATCATTCATTGGAATTTCAACATCAACAGTGTATTTTTGTATGTATGTCTGTATAATGTAGTATTTGGAAGTCAGTGCATGTGTAGATTTGGAAGTTTTGTTTTATGTATTCTCATGCATATAGCTGCATGTGTATGTATGTATGTATGCATGTAGATAGGTAGGTAGGTAGGTAGGTAGGTAGGTCGTGTGCGTGTGTTGTAGTATCTAACATTGGCAAACACTCGGTAACGTTTATCATTATCTAGATAGGAAGTTGGATCTAATAGTCCTCTTCATTATTATAAGCAGGCACTTCGTAATAGTGGTTTCAGTAATGAAATACAATATACTATTCACATTAATTTCCCCAAGCGTGAGACAGACAAACACATCTTCTATAACATAATCCAATATTTATTCTAAATGCTGATCTCATATTGCCAGAGACAGCTTAAATTTAATTTCTCTACATTTTCCAATATATTATGAATATCATAAACGTTTTGATAGGATGGAAATTAAAGTCAGCTGTAAGAACTTTACAACTTCCATCAACGAATTTAACCTCTAAAACCTATCCAATAACATTTACATAATTTTTCCTCATATTTCTAACCGCATTATTTTTAAGATAAATATCTTTCCGGCAATAATTACCTTTCGAAAACATTTTTAATCTATTTCGTTAATGTCCAGTTCAACAATAATATTCCCCCCAGGTGTACTATTGGTCGTACCGAAAACTAGATTTATCACATTATTCATACCTCTAAGGATTCTAAATGATATATGCCACAACTCTCCTAAAGTATATCAGGTTTTTTTTAAAGAAATGGAACGTTTAGCCATTGGCTTTCTTTTGATCAGTAAGAAGTTATCCTTATTGCAAAATGATATTGAATTGAATTAGGATTCACAGAATATAAGTTTCTGCCGATATTCATCGAAATAGCCACTTCCAACTTATATATATTGGTTAAATTAGAGTATTAGAGTGTGTATATATATATATATATATATATATATATATATATATACACAGATGATTTTTTGTATATGTAAATACTAGCTGGTGTACCCGGGGGTAAAGAAGTTCTATTGAAATGCCTTATTACTCTGATATGAGAAAGCAATTTCGTTATAACTGCAACGAAAGGTGTATTTTCCATCACGAAAAAGTAAAAAAAAACCGTCAGGTGGAGGAGGGAGAAATTGTTGGAGGTTGGCGAGAGAGGTTTTCGGAGGCTGGCGAGAAAGATTGTCGGAGGTTGGTGAGAGAGGTTATATAAATATATGAATGAAGTGTTTGAAGAAAGTGCAATAATAACGTTCACACTCACTGCTGGTTGCTCTCAGTAACTGCCTTTAGCTTACGGAGTTCTTGGTTTTATAACTATTAAAAAGCAGTCAGAAGGATAGACACATTGTTGAGCACAAATGATTTCGTTGGAGGTCTGTTATCTCCATTTCAGTCAGTGGTGGCCTAGAAGAGGTTACAAGGGTCAAACGGCAAAGACATTATTCTGCTTAGCGAAAGCATCTCGGAAATGTATCACTGCTGTCATTCACAGAAAATCTATTGTTTCACCGTGAGAAAAGCGCTGTTGAAGTGTTAAGTGAAATTTGGCAATTGAGGATCGAATCCACGCTATACCTGCATGAAGCCACTACAAATACGTTGTAGAATAAAAAATTTATCTACTGTCATGGAAAAAGTGTAACTGTAAAAATGCAGAATTATCGGAGTATTGAGCATTCATAAAGGTGTGTATGTATAGAAATATATGAATGAAGTCTTTAATGTTTAAGATTCAAATTAAGGAAGTGCAATAATAATGTTTATCAGTTCAAAACTATGAGTAGTGGAACGCAGAATTAGGTCGGCTGATCGTGAGAATCAAATATTGATCGCTTCGATAAAAACTGCAGGTGGTATGGGTTATTTCTCTTGGGTTGTTTAAATAAAATATTAGTAATATGTAGTAGATAGGAGGATCCATTGGAGGGTCCGTATTATCGATTTTTTTCAAAAAACTATGTTATGAAGTTTCCAGACATGAGTTCTACTCACATGTCAAATAAAGTGATATTGTCTGCAAAAATTAGGCCGTGAAGGTTAACGTGTTGAATCTTTTTTATAGATATGGAATTTTATAGATATGGTTTTTGCCGAAATGCTAAGTTACAAAGACGTGCACAAACCAACATCACTTGTCAAGCAGTGGAAGTGACAAATGCACACAGTTTCCGTCTACCAAATTTATTCTCAGTGTATTGGACAGACAGAGTTTATAGTTGAAGATACTTACTCCAAGTGCCGCGCGCTGAGACTGAAATTAAAACTACATAGCAGCAAAGCAAGTTTCTAAAACACATAGTCATGCCTGCACCTATAGCCATGACTCCCCCTATTGTCGAGACGGCCATCAAAAACATTTTTGCATTGTTTTATCTATTCCTGTACGTGTGCGTATGTGTAACACCCACAAATCACGTCAGCCATTTTGAACCAGAATTTATTCTCAAATATTTTATAGTCATTCCCCCTTTGTGTTATTTTCTCAGTATATTGCAACGAAAAAAATCTGAATAGAAACTGTCTACTTCATTTAAGTTATTACTTATTTAATATTATCATATAATGCTTAATTCTCGAAATGTTTTATAACAGATAAGTGCCCCAAAATATATAAAATCTCTAAATGTTTCAAATATGCTAAAAAAAATTTTCTAAACATAATTAGCCGGATGACGGATCATTAAACTAGTTACAAACTGATAAAGAAAATCAAATTTTAAAAATATAGAGCTTCTTACACAGACGTGAAGCTTTAGATTTTGCAGGAGAAATTAAGATTAATTTTGATTTTTATGTTGAAAATATGTTAAACACTTTAACTAATCTGATAATACAATTTTAAATATTATTTCGAAAAATAAAACTGGTTTCTTAAAAAATAAACAAA
>NC_069004.1:27198432-27201252 GCF_001194135.2 Octopus bimaculoides
ATATATATATATATATAGTGTAGTATGCGTGTTGGGAACGAGTTTATGTATCAGCCTAGCGAACCTTCGTAACCAATTTTCTTTTCTCTGGAACAATGCCATTCCATTGTAGAATGGTAATATAAATTAATTGAGTTTTAATAGAGTGAAAATACTAAAACTTGCTCAGATTACAACCTTTAAATATAAATGAACTATGTTTATCTCCAATTTCTGTCTCTGGGTCAATTTTTCACTTTATATGTATGTGCATGTATGTGTATGTACGTGTATATATATGTGCAAGCATACACATATATATATACATACATAAATATAAACATACGTGCATAAATATATATATGTGTAGATATGCATGTATATATACATAAATGTGAAAAAAGGTTATGTTCATATACATATATATGTGTGTATATACATGTACATGTAAGTATATATAAATATGTGTGTGTATGTGTGTACGCATGTATTTGTACATGATACCCATGTATGCGCTAACTTTAAAATAGAATATTTAATTCAACGTTTACACAGAAACAGATAGATAGATAGATAGATAGATAGATAGATAGATAGATAGATAGATAGATAGATAGATAGATAGATAGATAGGTTGAGTGATTGATTGATTGATTTCTCGTAGGTTGCCAAGCATTAATAGTAAAGAGATATTACGGTTCATTGAAACTCACTCCCTGAAACTAAAGTAGATAGGAAAACATTAGTAAACAGCACTTCCATACTATATAAAACTAGATGAAAATTAGATTAAGGTAAGTTAACTGAATTAATTGTAGTGATAAAACTCTTGAGTTTTATTACAAGAAAAATACCAATCAAAAATCAACATATAGATACGGCACCTGAAGAATAAACTCCGAAAGTATAATAGAATTGACACCTGAACAATTTTAGGTTCGGTAAAGATTTCTTTTATTTATTTATTTACGTCCTCCTCGTCATCATGTGTTGCGCAGAACAAACTCTATGCAATTGTGTTTTGACTCATATGACGTCATTTGTTGAAGATGTTACTTGCAAGTTAACAGGGCGTGAATATGTCGTGGAACCTTACTGCTTGTGGTTTAGCATAAAGGATTTTATCGGAACTATATAAATCATAAATAAAGCTTTCTACTAAAGGCACAAGACCTGAAATTTTTCCCTTCGTTTTTTTTTTTTTTTTTTTTTTTTTTTTTTTTTTTTTTTTTTTTTTGGTGGCATGCGATGGGGTGGTCTACTCGATTACATCGACCCCGGTGTTTCACTGGTACTTAATTTCTCGACCTCGAAAGGATGAAAGGCAAAGTCGATCTCGGCGGGATTTGAACGTAGCGACAAGTGAAAAACCGCTAAGCATTTCACCCAGCGTGCCAACTCACCGCCTTATTTAAATCATTAATAATCCTTCCTACTAAAGGAACAAGGGGATAAATTTGGGAAGAAGGGGCCTACATAGACCTCAATGTTCCACTGGTACTTAATTTATCGACCCCGAAAGGTTGAAAGGCAACGTCGACCTCGGTAGAATTTGAACTCAGAACGCAGCGACGGGTGAAATACCATTAGGCATTTCGTCCAACGCGCTAACGATTCTGCCAGCTCGCCGCCTTGTTTAAAATCATTAATAATGACTAGAGTAAATTCCTTCTACTTGTTGTTGCGTTAAGCAGGACTTTCTAGTGATACTATGAGTTTGAGGGAGATCTATGTTAGATCTAATTGTCACGGCTCTTCTCAATTTCATTAGCAACCCTAAGAACATTTCTTCATTATTTCCGTGTTCACAAACTTCAGTGACATAGTAACAGAGCTTTTTTTCCTCCCCAGAGAGGTACAAGGCGGTTTGACTCAATCGTTTTCGCGTCGCCTGTTGACGTCACTGCTTCAACGTTCACACAATTGACATCCCCTTCTCTCTCTCTCTCTGTATCTCTCTCTCTCTCTCTCTCTCTCTCTCTCTCTCTTTCTCTCTCTCTCTCTCTCTTTCACTCTCCTTCTTACACTCTTTATGTGTATGGGCGTATTTCTCTTTATGTATAGGAAGAGAGGAAGAGCGTTCATATCAGTCGTGTTTAATTAATAAACTTTAATGTCTTTGTTTATTTCTCTCGCTCTTCCTATCAGTCCGTGTATATTTTTGTGCGTGTGTACATTGTATTTATATGTGCATGTATGCACACATGTGTTGTGTGAGTGTATGCGCGCGCCTATTTGCCTCCAGCGCCAACAAATACTGCCGCCAAATGAGGCTGAATGTTCCGTCAGCCGTGTCAAAACGTCAGCGCGCAAACTGCTTTGCCTGCTGGTCTCACTCCGCACCTAAAAATGTTTCTATGGCGTTACAATCTAGATTTCACATGAAGTACCTTTATCTAAACTGGTGGTACTCAGCCAACCATTTTTTAATCTGTGTGTCCCTTTGTTTACTATTTTATGCTGGTGGACTCCTATAGCCATTCAATGTTTAAAAACTAGTTTTATAGATATTTCTTTCAAAATTCCTATTTTGCTTTTCACACATTAATTTGCGTAGGTTGAACAATGTAAAACACTAGCGAAAGGAACCTTGCAATACATAAATTTAAATCAAACCTTTTTATGGATCCTAAAAAAACTACAGTTGATGCCCAATTTACGATTTTTCTAACGTGGATCCCTAAAAATCTTAAGTGGACCACTAATCAAAATGTATCTGGAATGGCTGTGTGGTAAGTAGCTTGCTAACAAACCACATGGTTCCGGGTTCATTCCCACTGCGTGGCACCTTCGGCAAGTGTCTTCTACTATAGCCTCAGGCCAACCAAAGCCTTGTGAGTG
>NC_069004.1:27201262-27202056 GCF_001194135.2 Octopus bimaculoides
CTTCTACTATAGCCTCAGGCCAACCAAAGCCTTGTGAGTGGATTTGGTAGACTGAAACTGAAAGAAGCTTGTCGTATATATGTATATATATACATACATATGTATGTATATATATATAGGTATATATATATACATACATATGTATGTATATATATATATACATACATATGTATGTATTTGTGTCTGTGCTTGTCCCCCCTCCATCACCACTTGACAATTAGTTTTGGTGTGTTCATGTCCCTGTAACGTAGCGGTTCGGCAAAAGAATTCAATTGAGTAAGTAACTAGGTTTAAAAAATAAGTCCTGGGGCCGATTTGTTCGACTAAAACACTTCAAGGAGGTGCCCCAGCATGGCCAAACTAATTGTCAAGTGGTGATGGGGGGACAAACACAGACACAAATACATACATATGTATTCATATATATATATATATATATATATATATACGACAGGCTTCTTTCAGTTTCCGTCTACCAAATCCACTCACAAGGCTTCGGTCCGCCTGAGGCCAGAGTATAAGACACTTGCCCAAGGACTGAACCCGGAACCATGTGGTTGGGAAGCAAACTTCTTACCACACAGCCACGCTTGTGTCTAGATTTTATTTATACGCGTTTATTTCTAATTAGCAAACGTCTAGGCTTCCTCCCCAACAATTGTGCAACTTTACAACTAAATATTTCGACTTCATTTCAAAGTAAATAAGGTAGATAGATACACACTCACATAACACGAAACGAAAAGCAAATAGAAATAAACATTGCAGACATCAACTTTTGATGTAAAGTTTAA
>NC_069004.1:27206806-27210097 GCF_001194135.2 Octopus bimaculoides
AAGAAGAAAAATAAGACGACGATGACTGTTGTCGGTGATGATTAAAATATGTTAGTAGTATAAAAGTGTTTTTAATGCCGTTATTGTTACATACATAGCATACATTGTGGAGTTTTTACGTCACATTTAGAAAGATTACATAATGTGAAGTGCTTATATTTAATTGTATTTTGGAAAGATTTGTGATGTTGAAAATAGAGATAACAATAATTCTTGTTTTTATCGTTGTTATAACAATATATACTACTGTTACTTTTCTGTGAAGTTGTGAATTTTTCTTGTTGATTTGTAAATGTTGTTGTTTGGTTATGTTTCTGTTAATATGTTGTGAACTCGAAGTTGGTGAGTTGGCAGAATCGTTAGCACGCCGGGCAAACAAGGCTTGGCGGCATTTCGTCCGTCTTAATGTTTTAAGTTCAAATTCCGCTGAGATCGACTTTGCCTGTCATCTTACCGGGATCGATAAAATAAGTACCAGCTGAGTACTTGGATCACCCAAAATTGCTGGCCTTGTGCCAGAATTTGTAAACAACATTTTGTGAATTCTGCAACACATGTATCATTCAGAGTACGCTTTGCTCAGGTACGTTTCACTGTCGTTCTCTGACGGCCTTCGACTGTGATGGAAGAAATTTATGCTTGTTTCCAATATACATCGTTTGACTGGCATTCAATGTGCCGCCATTTTATCTTTTTTTGTAACATATATATTCGGCGTAAGTTTCTATCGTATATATATTTCTTCTTTTAAGTTCTATCTTTTACTTGTGAATTAAGCCTGTTCGTGAAATTAATGAGCCGTGCAAGTGGATGAATACTCCAAAGACACGCTTACCCATAACGTAGTTCTCAATGAGATTCAGTGTGACACGGGATGAGACAAGACTGGCCCTTTGAAATACAGCTACTACTCATTTTTGCCAGCTGAATGAACCGGAGCAACGTGAAATGATATGTATTTCTGAAGGACATAACGCGCCGCCAGGATTCGAACTCATGGTCTTACGATCGTGATCCGAATAGCCTAACCACTAAACCACACGCCTTCACTGTGCGGTGATAAACGTGAGACTGTATGGCATACTCTGAATGAGTGGAGAAAGATGACTCAAAAATATACAAAGAAAGATACGATTAACGTCGCAAGAATGGTTCGTTGGGAACTGCATGGTAAATAGGGATGGGAGAAAGAATAGATGTGGCATGGGTAAAACCCAGACCGAGGAATCGTGAATAACAAGGTAGAGGTACCGTGAATGCTATGATCCAATGTGAATATGAAATTCAACATCAAAAGCCAGATATAATAGTTGCGAATAAAAAGGAAAAAACTTGTTTAATCATGGATTGTAATAAGGTGGTGAGCCGGCAGAATTGCTAACGCGCCAGACAGGAATGCTCGGCGACGTTTCGTCCGTCTTCACGTCCTGGGTTCAAACTCCGTCGAAGGTCGACTTCGTCTTTCAGGGTCGATGAAATTGAGTACCAGTTGAGTATTAAGGTTGATGTAATCCACTTACTTCCTCCACCGAAACTGCAGGCCATGTGCCAACATTTGAAACCAAACGTCTACAGAAAACAGTATAGTTTGGAACCGCGCGTATCCTCCACAGAATTGTCGAAGTCAGAGTGACGACTGTTGTCCACTAATTATGAACAAATGATATTTTGTTTTATTCTACAGCAAAGCTGCAGTGTAAAACAAGTTAAATAATATGAACACAATAAAATCGTTTTATTGCATTCAGCTTCAAATAACTTACTTTTTATCATAATATAAATGTGAGAGAGCATGTAGAAATAAATGTAATGTATGTTTGTATAGTAGGTATGCTGCTAGAAACAGTAGCCACATAGTCCCCAAACTACAACTTACTGTCTTAGAAAATGTCATATTTGATAATGTTTCCGGGTTTCTGTGCATACCCGCTGCTTCTGTGGTATCCCCAAAGAAACAATTACGCGTATCATCTCTGCAAGTTCTATGTTAGCCTCAACTGAAAATAACAAGCACCGCGACAAACTTTGTCAGTATTTGCACGGCATCGTAAGCCGTCAGTTTGGACTCCAATATAAGAAGGTGCATGACTCAGTGGCTACAATGTCGGGCTCACAATCATGAGGTAGTGAGTTCGATTCCTGGACCGAGCTGTGTTGTGTTTTTGAGCAAGACACTTTATTTCACGTCACTCCAGTTTACTCATCTGTAGAAATAAGTTGAGACATCACTGGTGCCAAGCTGTAACGGTGCTTACCTTTCCCTTGGGTAATGTCGGTGGCGTGGAAAAAGGAAGTTGGTATGCAGGGGTGACTGCTGGTCTTTCATAAACAACACTGTCTCAGTGGGTAACTCTCTAGGTGCGATCCCATGGTCATTCATGACCAAAGTGGGTCTTTACTTATAAGAAGGACTGACGGGAACATAGGTCTGGTAATGCAGTAGAAAATAAAGGCGTTGTATTATTTAGTATTCAAACTAATCGTATTATTCAATGCAATATTGTACTGAAAAATTACATTCATAAAGCCTCTTTGCTCACAGATATGGCAACCCTAGCAGACTGCAGCACTTGTGGGGTAAGAATGTTTCAAAAGTTAAATACAAAGACCTTGAAATAGAGGTCTCAAAATGTAGCCTTTAAGAACGACAGGTCTAACAGCGATCATCAGAGTCTTCGGGATAATACCAAGAGCACTCTTAAATTCTATGGTGAAATACCAGGGGACCAAAAGTAACAGAATCACAAAACATTACTATCATGGGGAGTACTGCATGTATCCGAAGGGAAGCACGATCGACCTGAGGATATCTGAATCTTTTAAAATCTTTCAAAATTGCAAATATTACAACAACCTTTTAACGAAATCTTCAATCTTATTGTCTGGTCGCCTTTCCCCTCATAAATAACACCTACAGTAGAATGTCCAACTTGTTGGTTAGTGGAGGTTCCTGGGTGAGAATTGCAACAGTTTGTATTAAACATAGGCAACAACAACAACGAAATGATAATAATAATAATAATAATAATAATAATAATAATAATAATAATAATAATAATAATATCACAAGCATTGTTTATTGTGGAAAGCACCAAACACTTAGACGCTATTTTTTTTCAGTAGGTGAAACATGAATTCTTTGTCTTACAACACACACATACGCGCACAAACACACACACTCATACAATACACACACGCGCACACACACACACACATACACACACATATATGCATACATTTACGTACATACACGTAACTGCGTAAATACATATATATATATATATATATATA
>NC_069004.1:27212179-27212845 GCF_001194135.2 Octopus bimaculoides
TATATATATATATATATATATATATATATATATATTAATGATGTATGTATGTTCGTGTTTTCAGGGTAAAAACGTCTGCTCAGATGCTATCGACACTTACCAAACTTTTAGCTTCATATTGAAAGCATATAATTTTAATCTGTATTCCCCATTTAGCTTGCTGAGATTTTTAACACCCAATACACAAGCAATGCCGACATCCTCACCTGAAAGTACACAGCCAAACATAGTTATTAAAGATTATTTTTGTAACTCTCTGCCATTCTAAATTCCTAACGGAAATGTATATGGTGACAGCAAGTAGAAAGTTATGGCTTCCTGTTGGCACGTCATAAATAAATATTTCTTTATTTCATAACTTATATTTATACATAATATATTTATATTTGTGTATATTTACATACCTATATGACAGACAGTGTCACTTTTGTTTGTTTGGTGGTGAAAGTTGTTTTCAAAAATAGCGACTTTAACTCTTCCAGAGATGTCTTACTGTGGTGAAATAATGGCAAATGAATGGCTGGGTTGGTGAACAGAGACTATTCAACTAAGCTGAGTTCTACAAATGTAGTTATTTCTAAATCACATCCATATTACGTTCTCTCTCTCTTTTTCGTATATTTGTGTATGTGGTGTGTCATATACATACATACATACATATATATA
>NC_069004.1:27214357-27215229 GCF_001194135.2 Octopus bimaculoides
TATATATATATATATATAAGATAATAAGAGTGAAAAAACTATAGAAGGCTTCTGTTACATGGTTAAAGTATATATATTTAAATTATGTCAGTAAAATGTTATAAAAATGTTATAAAATCTTTTTGATATATAAACATTGTATTTTGAGAAATAACCGGTTTCGTGTTGTCTTTTCAAATTTCTCTACTTCATTGTGTTGTGTTCGCTTATATATATATAAATATATATATATATGTGTGTGTGTGTGTGTGTGTGTGTGTGTGTGTGTGTGTGTGTGTGTGTACATACATATATATATAAACACGTGATGCTCACAGACAGTTAATACAAGATAGATAATCATTTGTTTGTGATATTTAGAACTATGAGCTTCAAATTAAGGAATAAAGAGGTAGACACATTTAATAAACATTTTCAGTTAAATTCTAACATTTTTTACCATTCTTTACTCTAACCCCGATACGTCCTTTCCATTTTACCCATCACTCATACTTCAATTTATTCAACACATCCATAAGCCTTAAAACCCAATTAATCGCCATCTTAGTTTCGCCTTCTCGTTTACTGCAAGGCTCCATACGTTTCTGCTTTTAGACTCTAAGAATTCCTTCTCCTTAGCCAACCTTTATATTTCATTTTATGTTTTTCAGAATATATTTTATATCTCATATTCTTTGCCTTTAGTTTTAGTTTTATTCCATGTTTTTATCTCTATTATTGACTTCATCTTCCTTTCTGGAGGATCATAAGTGGTTTTACTGCTATTTATTGACGAACGTGTCCCCTAAAAACCTAGAGGCTTTTTTTAATGCTTCTTTATTATTTTCGCATGGAGCTAGCATTTTTTTCTCTCTCTCTCTCTCTCTCTCTCT
>NC_069004.1:27215435-27219146 GCF_001194135.2 Octopus bimaculoides
TATATATATATATATATGTATATGCATACATATTTCTACATTTATATACACATACACATATACATGTGTACGCATATTATCATCGTTGTTGTTGTTTTTGTTGTCATTTTTATTAATGCTATTATTATTATCATTATTATTATTATACCATTCTTTCATCTTCTTGGAGTCTAGATTCTTTATATATAGTTAATTTCCTTCCGATTTTTTTCCTGTGAAGCGATCTATATTTATATGTGAAAATACGCACCAACACACACGCACACACACACACACACACAAACGTGTGGGCGTGTGTAGCTACTCTCATTTTATACCTTTAAAAAATCACTGCCCGTGGCTAGTTACTTTCCTACTCTCCTGCGTTATCTAAACAAAATAACTTCGCTATTAATTCTAGGGCATAAAATCCCTTTTAAGATTTATCCCTATATTTTAAACCCCATTAGAATTTTTTCTTCATTCCGATGTTACATAGACTTAAGGCGGCGAGATGGCAGAATCATTAGCACGTCGGATGAAATGCTTAGCAGCAATTCGTTCGTCTTTTTTGAGTTCAAATTCCGCTGAGGCTGACTTCGCCTTTCAGGCCTTTCAGGGTCGATAAAAAAAGCACCAGTTGAACACAGGGGTCGATGTAATCGACTAAATCTCCTACTCAGAAATTGGTGGTCCTGTGGTAAAATTTGAAACTACTATTACATTTTCTTAAGGCGGCGTGCTGGCAGAATCTGTAGCACTCCTAGCGAAATGCTTAGCAGTATTTCGATTGTCTTTACATTCTGTGTTCAAATTCCGCCGAGGTCGACTTTTATCTGCCTCCTGCGAAATTGCTGGCCTTGTGGCAAAATATGAAACCGATGTTGCATATTCTTTAGTATTAAACAACTGCAGCATGGATATTCTTTCATAGTTATTTTTATTTCTGTCTAAACCGATGCACGCCACCGCTAGCTTCTGATTAACCTTCTCTCACCATCACCCGGTCGGTCGTGTTTTCTAGACCACTGCAACTTTTCTACGTCAGATATCTCGATCGAGCAATGCGGCGGCATGGAGGTGTGTCTTGGATTTCAGTCACATTAGTTTTCGCTAGTTGAAATATCTCATCTGCGCAAGCCACGACTACCGATGACAGCAGTAATTCACTAACTCAGCTGATTGATCTTGTCCGTTGACAGCTTGGTGTGTGTTCATCTGCCCAACAGCTAATGACATTCGCCATTGATTCAATAAGTTTATTTGTCGAAATAGTTCACATTCACTACGCTGCATCGCATGGTTTTAACATACCCTGGCTCGGGTGGCTACATGCTATTTATAGCTGGGACCCGGAATGTCGCTACTACTCCGGGTTATAATAGATGTAGATAGAAGTATAGTTCTTTATCGAGTCATATAAACTCATAGCACCGGTTTCTCGGGTACTGTGTTGTATATTCCCCACCTGGACGGGACGCCAGTCCGCTACAGGTTTACTCACTTTTAGCTCAGCGTGAAATTAAGTGTTTTGCTCAAGAACACGACGTGTTGGCCTGCTCCAGGATTAGAAACTAGTCTTACGATCATGTGTCCAACACCATAACCACTAAGCCATTCAGTTTCACTAGAATAGACTGGGGGACAACAGTGGTTAAGATCTAGCTTCACACTTCTCAAAACCCTTGGACTCTCGAACCAGGGCCCCATGACCGGGTGCAGTTTTGAAGTTACAGCCAGGACATAAATACTATTTGCCATAAATACTGTGGAGTCGCGTGGTTTTTTTTGGTTAGGTTGTTCCTCTCACAATTGCAAGATTGCACGTTCGGTTTCTGGACCGAGATGGTAGCTGTGGCCTTGAGTAATACGCTTCATTTCACATTGCTCCAGTTTACTCAGCAGTAATGAGTACCAGCTGAGCTGCTGTATAATCCTAACTCCCCACAATTCTTACATCTTCGATGCTTTTCTAACTCATTTGTGAAAGGACTCACGCTATTCCAGTTAAATCAACTCTAGTAAGCACCAACTGAGGTCCTAGTGTAGTCCTAATACCCCTACAGCTGTTACATCCCTTAGAGGAGGCGCGTAGATCATTGCTTAGGGTATTTGGCTCCCGATCATCAGGTCGTGAGTTCGAAGTTTGGTACATATTACCAAGCTAAACATGCTCGCTTTAACCACTTAACCACTATTGTTTCCAAGTTTATCCTAATGAAGACGCATGGCCTAGGGGTTAGGGGCTTATCTATACTCTATTCTGAAACCCGAATATTATTATTGTTAGGCACATTTAAACCTCTGTGAATCTTGAACCGCGCTTCTTTCAGTCATTGTACTGCGGCCATGCTGGGGCAAGACTTTGGAAAGTTTAGTCGAACAAATAGAACCCAGTATTTGTTTCAAGTCTGTTAATAAATCTGTCGGTTTCTTTTCAACGAACCACTGAGTTATGGAGACGCAAATAAACCAACACTGTTTTTCAAGTAGTGGAACACACACACACATATGTATGTATGTATGTATGTATGTATGTATGTATGTATGCATGCATGCATGTATGTATGTATGTATGTATGTATGTATGAACATACGTGGGATCATACACTATTTCACACACAGGACATTGGCCGGCCAAGGGTTATAGTAGAAGACACGAACCCAGAGTACTACACTGTTTGAATATTTTTATTAACGTTAAACATTTGTTAATATTAAACAGTTTCGTTAACCGTGAACATCCTCGTCAACCTTTCGCACTCTCATGCATGCGTTCAAAGATGCACGCGTTGAACAATGTACCAAATTGTTAATATACAAGACAGGAAAATCTTGATGTATATTCAAACTATTTTGACTGAATGACTTAATGAAGATGGTAATGCTGTTAATAATATTAATACCGTTACTAATAATAATGAATAGGAGGAGGGGGAGGAAGCTGACAGCAACAACGACGACAGCGGTAGTAACAAAGCAAATGATGATGATATCGATATCGATGAGGGTGATGACAAAAATGATGATATTGTTGATGGTGATGATGATGATGATGAAGAGGGGGGGAGGAGGAGGAGGAGGAGGAAGAGAAGAAGGGGGATGACCACGATGACGATGATGACAACAACGACGAGGAAGAGGATGATGATGATGATGATGATGATGATGATGATGATGATAAGAAGAAGAAGAAGAAGAAGAAGAAGAAGAAGAAGAAGAAGAAGAAGACGAAGAAGAAGAAGACGAAGAAGAAGAAGAAGAAGAAGAAGAAGAAGAAGAAGAAGAAGAAGAAATTTCGCTGGAAATAACGACGCAAAACAGACATGTATGTGCACGTGCGCCAGCGTGCGTGTGTACAAATGTATATAGGCGATTGCGTGTATGTATGTGTGCGTGCGCGCGCGTGTGCGTGTGTGCGTGTGCGCGCGCGTGTGTGCGTGTAAAACAAAGAATGCAGTGCATACAGGTACAAAACAGAAAATTAGAATTAACAGTGCACTCCATATCTGTTCTAAACAATATTATTGATACAATAAAATACAATATATCACTGCCTATGTGTGTGTGTGTGTGTGTGTGTGTGTGTGTGTGTTTATTGTTCGCACCGAAATCACGCCTAAGTACATTCGATTAGAGAGCGAAAGCACGCAAAAAACGACTATTGTACGGTGCAACCGAATGCAATGTATTAATACACTGAGCTTGGGAACATTGATTAGAATATATATA
>NC_069004.1:27221547-27222960 GCF_001194135.2 Octopus bimaculoides
ATATATATATATATATATATATACATATACATATGCATATACGAACATAAACACTAACATTACAGCTTTACATTAAATAAGTAATTAAAAATTAATTAAAAGGTCTCCATCTTTCAGTTAAAGTACTCTTAAATTATTTTCTAATCTAAGTGCATACACATAGATTCGTACATATACACATACATACACGCATATACACAAGGATAAAAGCAGCTTACTTTTGTGTTTTTAGATTTTTTCTATGTTTATACTTATTTCTATGCACACATTTTTATAACGTCCCACTTTTGCGTATATTCCTATGTACAAAATAGAATATTATAAAAATATCAACACCTGCAAAGAGGAAATGTTTATAAATACACAGCCCAGCTTTGCGTCCTAAAAAACAAAGGTTAAATTTGTTAAACAATAAACAAATATCATCTGGAACAATTAAACTCCAGATAGACCAACTAACTTTTACACCTACCTACATCTTCTGTGAACATTAAAACAACAGGTAAGTAAATTTCCTGCACAATGACCTAAAGCTGACTCACCTAAATCAGGTCAACTAATCACAGAATATCATATGCTTGACTGAAAACAAGTAGATAAAGTCTCCTAAATAACACCCAAGTAAAGAAATTTACTGACTAACAAACCTTGCTGCCTACTTATTCTTTGGTCAACGCTTAGAAACTCCATCACCTAAAACTGATACACCTAAATAGACACATTTAATTACAAAGATGTTAATGCTTAACTGAACTGTGAACTCTAACCTTCATATTCCAGATACAAAAGGTTGAATCTCCCACTACTGTCCAAATAAAACCAACAACTAACCCTAGTGATATAAATTACATTCTTGGAGTTGAAAACGACTCCAAGACCTGAACTAACTCACCTAATAGACACAGCTGATTGCAGTGTTCAACTTGCACGGCTGTGTTCTGGACAATAACACAAACCCAAATTTTAAAATCTTTCATAAAACCTTTCGATCACAACTTACCCTGCTACCTAATTATCATTCAAGAAAGCTCCACCTCAGCTAGAAAATATTAAATTAACTGAAACTACATAAAGTCACAGGTAACTCCAATATACTGCAGTCCCGAAGACGGCTAGGTGAGGCGAAGCTTCGAAGTCACTATCAATACTATTCTTGATAACAAATAATAAATATATGTGTACATATATGTGTATATTATACTTTTACAAGAAGAGGCTTGTCAGTTATATCGATCTTTCGGCCTACTGCCCTACGTCGAATGGAGACTAGCAGACCAAAACATCAAAGTAACTCTCACCTCTATTGTAAGAAAGAATACAATAAATATGTGGTCTACATAAAATAATGAGTAATTCTTCAATTTGATATCAAATTGATTTCATTATAACTCGGCATAAGAACGAACATCAATA
>NC_069004.1:27225821-27226479 GCF_001194135.2 Octopus bimaculoides
GCAAAATAGCTAGTTGTAAAATGTCAAGACATGTGGCAGCTGGCTTTACTTTATATATATATGTAAGTATGTGTGTATGTATGTATGTATCATAGATAGATAGATAGATAGATAGATAGATAGATAGATAGATAGACAGACAGACAGACAGACAGACAGACAGACAGACAGACAGACAAATAGGTGGATGAATAGGTGGATGGATGGAGTTATGGATCGGTAGACGAAAAGATGTATAAATAAATATATACATACGTACGTACATACATACAGACATACATACATACATACATACTACGTACATGCATACATACATACATACATACATACATACATACATACATACATACATACGTGGCTCCTAAGGTTGTACACCTGCTTCGAGTTGTCTTTAATTTTCTTTGAAAGGCACAATGGAAATTGCAAAATATTTGGCCGTATTCACACACATGTAGTAATTGTAAAACAATAAACGAGAGAGTAAACAAAAAATATAAAACATGACCTTAAAAGGAAAACTACTCTTTGCTTCTCCAAATATGGTCACATATTGATTCGTATGAGTGTCACGTGACAAAAGAGAGTTATACAAAATTCCAATTACATTCGAAAATCTAAATATGTTCAAGAATGACTGATTATATATATATATATATAT
>NC_069004.1:27226489-27227122 GCF_001194135.2 Octopus bimaculoides
ACATAGCTGTGTGTGTATGCGTGTATGTGCGTATTTGTGTGTATGTGTGTATGTTACTTTATAAATGAACGAATAGAAGTAAGGTATTGAAATTATTTTAGACATTAAAATAATTTTGTTGTACGGTCATCTATTAAGAGTACATGACAGATTAATAATGATCGATTTAACAACAATGATCTTTCACATTAATCGAAAAATGCAGCAAGATTTATGGAACTAGGGAACTATATTTTGCCTATAATGATGATAGAATAAGACAATGTAATTTACAATTTCATTTAATTAGCAAATATTAATTATCAATTGATCCAAGTACCTTTTCTCGTTGTTATGAAAAATTATTTTATATCGATACATAGCCGAAACAATTTATTAATTGCAACGAATCTCTCTCTGTCTCTCTCTCACTCTCTTGTCATATATATATATATATATATATATATATACATACACACACCGGCTTGTTGTTCATACACCTGTCTTCGTCTTTTGCTTTTCTATAAATTTCAACTATATATAATGTATATATATTAATAGATAGATACATAAATATATACATACATATATGTATATATATATATATATGTATATATATGTATGTGTGTGTGTGTGTGTGTGTGTGTGTGTGTG
>NC_069004.1:27231227-27232925 GCF_001194135.2 Octopus bimaculoides
TATATATATATACATGTGTGTGTATGAATATATGTATATATATGTATATATTCATATATATATATATGTATGCATATGAATATATGTTGTATATATATGTGTGTATGTATATGAACATATGTTATATATATATATATATATATATATATATATATATATACATGTGTGTATACATATGCTTATAACTACATATAAATACACATACATACACATGTTCTTTATCCTCCATATTCCCAGACCTGCTCATGTCAACTTAGATGTCTTCAAGATAATTGAATATATTGATAATTAAACTAAGTAATTATACTTAAAAGGTTTTTATCAGTACTATTAAAGGATTAGATAATTAATAAGTACCTCCAAAACTATTAGTCCTACAAGATCAATTATTTCCTACAGGTATAATCAAGCTATTAATGATTTAGCTTGTTAATAATTACCATTAAAAAAGATTAGTTTTGCAATATCATTTGTTTTTAGTAGAGAAATAATCTAGCTATTTATCTATTAATTTAGCCAACGTTTAGAAAGAAATTGTGAAAAAAATAATCTCCGATTCTTATTCGCTATCGTTATTGGCTAGTTTTTCATTTTATTCTATACTTTCACTATATAAAATCAGGGTATGAGACAAATTGGCACAGCTGTTTTGGCGCCGCATGTTTGGTGTCGCTGATTCGGCGCTGACTAATTTGACTTCAGTCGTTTTAATGCTTCTGTCGTTCTTTTCTTCCTGCCGTTAGGTCCCTCTCTCTCTCTCTCTCTCTTCTGTTCACTCTCTTGAATCCTCTCTGTCTCTCTAACTGTTTGTTTGTCCCTCATTTCCTCCCTCTTTCTTTCACTCTCTTTCTTCTTTCTCTCTCCCCCTCATTTACTCTATTTCCCTTTCGCTGCTTATTGACAGACGGACAGATAGGCAGATAGACAGATAGATAGACAGACAGACAGACAGATAGACAGACAGACAAACAGACTGACAGATAGACTGATTGGCTGATTGATATGTCGCAGTACACACGCACACACACATATATACCTATGGATGTGCGTGTGCATATTTATGTATGTTTATATGCACTGACATATATATATATATATATATATATTTACATATAGAGAGGGTCTAGAAATATATAGTTATATTTATATATACCAAACTCACAGACTTTCTACCCTGGTAGCTTTCTATCTTTCAATTTGTATATATATATGAGAATGCATGTATGTATAAGTTTTGATTGCTTTTATTATACATGTATGGCTTCACTGAATTTCACGCATGACTGATTTCGGCTAAAGCAAGTTTCCCAAAGTGCAGCAGCCAATCATCATAGAGATAAGTTACGGACTTAGAACTGCCTTTGTCTACGAAAGCAATCAATTCTGATCTATTTTGTTTATCAATAAATTCTTCCGTGCCCCGCCCCCGCCTTATTTAACCAATCTAATATCCTATTTGCCACCAACATATTCATACCTGCTCATACCTCTTCGAATTATTTCACAATATTTACAATTGTGATGTACTTTTACCACCAAGGGATGTGATCTGAGACTGAATTGAAGCTAAAACAAATATTCATATTTGTCCCATATGTGATGCGCGTGTTTGTGTATGTACGCACGCACACACACACACACACACACACACACACACACACACACACACACAAAACACACACATGTGAATATATATGT
>NC_069004.1:27233275-27235102 GCF_001194135.2 Octopus bimaculoides
CCGTCCGCCACTACCCTCCACGAAAACAATTTAATTTGTGTTCGTGGGAAGAACCATTTTAACGATGCGTACTGCCTTAATTCTTCGAAACGCCGGAGTTTTAATGGTGGCAGCTGATGAAGGGGATGTTTCTATGTGGCCTGCTTGTTTGTTGCACCTTGTTCACCATTTTGTCCTTGTTCTTTTGCCACGTCATGTACCCAGTTATGTATCTATATGTACATGTAGATGAACGTATATACATACATGTACATATATATGCATATACTCATATATTGTTTATATATATATATATATATATATATATATGATCTTTAGGAACATTGTATGTTCTAGGACTAACTTATATTTTGCAGCTGCATTGGTGGCTAATGACCCCTGCTCTTGACAAGCATGCACGACTACAAATATTGCAAACCAAGGTTTTTCCATTCACTATGCTAGCAGGTACGCTTTCGAGCAGCACGCTTAAATTCTTCATGCAGAATAAGTGTTCTTTCAAAGCTGTCGACCTTCTCATTAACCTGCTTCCTCCATCTGTGGCGATGTCAGGCATTGCTCTCCCAGTCGGTCTCCTGCATATCACAGGCCTTTAATGAGGACTTGGCACAGTCCTTAAATCGCAGCCTTGGTTTCTGCTGGGGTCTCTTTCCACTAACATGTTCCTCATATAGCATCTGTTTAGGGATCCTGCTATCCTTCATTCTAATAAGGTGTCCAGTCTAACGTAACTGGTGCTTGTGCACCGTTGCCTCAATACTTAAGATATCAGCTTTCCTCAGGACCTGTGCGTCTGGAGTTTTTAAGGTCCAGCCAACATTCATAATGTGTCTCAGACTCTGTGATGAAGGCGTTCAAGGACCTTTACATGACGTTTGTAAAGGGTCCATGTCTCACATGAGTAAAGGAGCGATGTCAGTACACATCCACGGTACATAGCCCAGGAGTAAATGGCAGACATTCTTCATCATCATTTTGCCGCCTAGCTCTCCTGATTTAAACCCGTTGAACTACGACGCCTGGGACGTAGTTGCTCACAATACAAAGGACTCGTTTATGTTTGCTATTGGGGACGATATGGCCAACATGAATAAAGATCCCCTCATCAATGCATTTAGGCGTCTCAGAAGCCTTATTGAGGAAGTAATCAACGCTGGTGTCGGTTTTACTCAATAGTCTTTAGTTATGTGTGTGTAGGATAAGAGTTACCAAATTCTATAAAAATATATTTGGTTTTTACGCACACTGTATGTGCGTGAATAGGTGTATATGTGTGAATCATAAACATATTTCTTACACCTGTTATTTTTGTTTGACAACAAAAAAATCGCTGTCTAGACTTCATATATTATTACATATATACTTACGTGTGTGTGTGTATGTGTGCTATATATACATATACGCACGTACGTATTACATACATACTTATATTGTCTAAGCTCTAAATTTTTAATTATCCAAATTACTCTTTACCAAAAGTATGCCAAACTCTTTTTTTATAAAAATATTCCATGTTTGTTTGTGAATTGAGACTGCACTATACTGACGAGGTCAAATAGCCCGAAACAAATATACATAGTTGTCTTTAGTCTGCAACAACGAATAAACTTACCTTTCCCTAGTAAATTAGTTTCAGAAATTTACTTTAATTTGCTTTAATTTCTTCAACTTATCAAATATTTTTCTTTGAGGTTGGTAAAAACTACTACTAGATATAATTTGTCTCTTCCTCAGAAGAACGGTGTAGACAAAAAAGGGTTGCTGTATACAGTATTTAGTACACTATCCTCCAGTCTAATTATACATACATTTTATATATATATATAT